>NC_135230.1:10016916-10036916 GCF_052324685.1 Brachyhypopomus gauderio | reverse complement strand
TTCCAGTCAAGAAGTGAATACCAGCCACTGCATCTGTAGCAGCTGCTTGTCGGGGGCCCCGTGGTGGGGGAGTGGGGGCTTGTGGGGGTTTGTGAGGTATTGTGAGGGATTGTGAGGGATTGTGGGGGATTGTGGGGGATTGTGGGGGTTTGTGAGGTATTGTAAGGGATTGTGAGGGATTGTGGGGGATTGTGGGAGAGTGGGGGCTTGTGAGGTATTGTGAGGGATTGTGGGGGTTTGCGAGGGATTGTGGGGGAGTGGTACCTGTCTGTGGGCTGCAGCAGTCTCAGGTACACACTCAGCAGAGTCTGCAGCTCTTTACAGTACTCAGTTTCCTTCTGCACAATGTTCTGGAGGACCTACAGAGATCACACAAGAAAGAGAGGACATTTCACACACGCACAAGAAAGAGAGGACATTTCACACGCAAGAAGGAGAGGACATTTTACAAAACCCAGACACACTAGCACGGGCACGCAGGCACTCGCACATAGTGCGTTAACACACGTATAACGCCAGGCAGGGGCAGTAAATGGCTAGCACTGTCCTCACGGAGAGAGAGAGAGAGAGAGAGAGAGAGAGAGAGAGAGGATGGAGGTCAGAGCAGGCAGGGCAGTATATCTAAACATGGTGGCATCTTTTATTTGTTTTGGCCTCGATATAAAATTAAGCAGCGTCCTAGCAACTGTGATTAATGAGATACTATCACAGTATTCCCGGGGAGCTGATTTTTGGCTAGTATCTCATCAGACCCACACACCCCAACATTCCTTAATGCCGGCCCTTGTGAAACGCACAAAATTTGCCTAGGAATTATTACACAACAGGAAATCAAACATTCACTTATTAAACATGTGAACCACACTGAAGTCTGTATACGTTGTGTCATTGCACACACTCTCTGGCCAAATCACAATACAGAGACGACCCCTACAGCGACTACAATACACAGAGACGACCCCTACAGCGCCTACAATACACAGAGACGACCCCCACAGCGCCTACAATACACAGAGACGACCCCTACAGCGCCTACAATACACAGAGACGACCCCTACAGCGCCTACAATACACAGAGACGACCCCCACAGCGCCTACAATACACAGAGACGACCCCCACAGCGCCTACAATACACAGAGACGACCCCCACAGAGCCTACAATACACAGAGACGACCCCCACAGAGCCTACAATACACAGAGACGACCCCCACAGAGCCTACAATACACAGAGACGACCCCCACAGAGCCTACAATACACAGAGACGACCCCCACAGCGCCTACAATACACAGAGACGACCCCTACAGCGCCTACAATACACAGAGACGACCCCTACAGCGCCTACAATACACAGAGACGACCCCCACAGCGCCTACAATACACAGAGACGACCCCCACAGCGCCTACAATACAGAGACGACCCCCACAGCGCCTACAATACACAGAGACGACCCCTACAGCGCCTACAATACACAGAGACGACCCCTACAGCGCCTACAATACACAGAGACGACCCCCACAGCGCCTACAATACACAGAGACGACCCCCACAGCGCCTACAATACACAGAGACGACCCCTACAGCGCCTACAATACACAGAGACGACCCCTACAGCGCCTACAATACACAGAGACGACCCCTACAGCGCCTACAATACACAGAGACGACCCCTACAGCGCCTACAATACACAGAGACGACCCCCACAGCGCCTACAATACACAGAGACGACCCCCACAGCGCCTACAATACACAGAGACGACCCCCACAGCGCCTACAATACACAGAGACGACCCCCACAGCGCCTACAATACACAGAGACGACCCCCACAGCGCCTACAATACACAGAGACGACCCCTACAGCGCCTACAATACACAGAGACGACCCCCACAGCGCCTACAATACACAGAGACGACCCCTACAGCGCCTACAATACACAGAGACGACCCCCACAGCGCCTACAATACACAGAGACGACCCCCACAGCGCCTACAATACACAGAGACGACCCCCACAGCGCCTACAATACACAGAGACGACCCCTACAGCGCCTACAATACACAGAGACGACCCCCACAGCGCCTACAATACACAGAGACGACCCCCACAGCGCCTACAATACACAGAGACGACCCCCACAGCGCCTACAATACACAGAGACGACCCCCACAGCGCCTACAATACACAGAGACGACCCCCACAGCGACTACAATACACAGAGACGACCCCCACAGCGCCGACAATACACAGAGACGACCCCCACAGCGCCGACAATACACAGACGACCCCTACAGCGTCTACAATACAGAGACATACCCCCACAGCGCCTACAATACACAGAGACGACCCCCACAGCGCCTACAATACACAGAGACGACCCCCACAGCGCCTACAATACACAGAGACGACCCCCACAGCGCCTACAATACACAGAGACGACCCCCACAGCGCCTACAATACACAGAGACGACCCCCACAGCGACTACAATACACAGAGACGACCCCTACAGCGACTACAATACACAGATTACCCCTACAGACTGAAAACATTTCAGAAGTTTATTGCTGAAACGAACACGTGTAATCAGAGGTGTCAAGTAATGAAGTACAAATACTTCGTTACCTTACTTAAGTAGAAATTTTGGTTATTTATACTTTTTACTTCTACTCCTTACATTTTCACACCATTATCTGTACTTTCTACTCCTTATATTTAAAAAATAGCCTAGTTACTGCTATTTCATTTCGATTTGTTTTCATTCCGGCGTGTCATCGTTTAAAAAAAACCCTATCCTACCCTATACCCCTATCGCGCCATCCGGATAGAGTGAATTTGATTGTGGTTGGATGAGAAGTATAAACATGTAATATTCCGACACCCTATTGGTTTGTACGTGATCCATCACACGTCACGTCACACTCCAGCGAGGACGTAGCAGACGTATGTAGCCTAGTATAAAGATGTCCGTGGCAGAGACTCAAGAGAATTCGAGCGAAGTGTCCCAACTAAGCACCAGCCAGGAAGACCAACTAACCCTTGTACTAAAGTACTTTCATTTTCAATGGGCATATGTGCCCATTTTTCAACATTATAATGTTATATTAAAATGTTAGTCATTATGGCTTTTAGAAGAATGGGGTTTTTGGGGAGGTGGGCTGGTGCACTACAGACCCCTGTGGTGCGACCTAAGCTTTTGTCCTTAATGGCTTTTTTTTCCCTTACATTACTTTTACTTTTATACTTAAAGTAGTTTTGAAAGCAGTACTTTTACACTTTTACTTGAGTAAAAAGCTTGTGTTGATACTTTAACTTCTACAGAAGTATTTTTAAACCCTAGTAATGAATGTGAATACTTCTGACACCTTTACATGTAATGGAATTCCTCCCTTATCTTGGTCTGAGGTGAGAGACAGCTCTCCAGGGCAGCCCATCACCAACCATCTCCTGCTACGAGCACATTTCAGAGTGACATCAGAGATGTGACATCACTTGAAAGCCCTCATCAACATCTCTCTGTTCTGACTGTATGTACATGGATACATACGTGCTTTGCGGCTAATTCTCAAATCTGCCACACACACACAGTAATGGGTCCGAGGCGTCAGCGAGACAGAAACGATGACCTACATTACAGTACCAAAAAAGACTAAAACAAAGTTAACCTCAGCCAAACACACACACACACACACACACACACACACACACAACCAAGCTAATAAAAGTGCAGAAAGGAACTACATCCAGAAAATAACATGAGTGATATTCTTCTGAAGACACTTTCCTAAGACACAGTTCAGCTCGTCTGTCTTGAGTAAGATATTGGAAGCTTCTTACAAGACAACCAGACTGTACGTCTCCCATCACGAGACAGCGCTCAGACAGCACGTCCCGGTCAGGAGTGCCGACGTGGCCTTTCAGCGCAATAAATGTCAAACTACGCAATCACACGTCAAGCTACACGCCACTCGTAGTTTTAAAAAACCATCGTCGCTACTAATTGGCATTCCTCAACGCCGTTCAACCAAGCGCGCAAGCAACACACACAGGGATCACCGCCTTGGCTATGTTGACCCCGGGGCTCCCGCTCCGTCTGTCCGGACGCAGCGTGGGCTTGGACGTGGATTTACGGGCTAACGCGTTCGGATGTGCTCCCAGCGGTTAGAGAGCACGGCGGCCCACGGCACCTCATGTCCTCTGAGACAAGGCTCCAGACAAAGGCTGTTCCAATCCCAGAGTATCCACACACACACTTCTACATACACACCTGACCAGTAACCTTCTCATACATTACTGCCTCACCAGAGCTCGTACCCATCATATGCAGTATTTATTTCAGGAAGCTCCGTGTGCCATGGGAGTGGGATACAACACATCACATGTATCCTTCTTTCTCCCTCTCTCTCCCTCACAAACCTCCACAACAGACAATTCTCACACAGACACACACCTGATACACACACAGGCACCACACACACACGCACCTCTCCCAGCTGAAGTTCTCAGCATGATAATGTCAGCTGATATGTCATTCCTCGTTCCTCATTATGACTAATGAGGTCATTCTCAGAGCAGCGGTGAAAGCTTGTTTGTCGCCCGCCTCACTTAAAGCCTCCTGGCTCTTACCGCGTTATAGTAGGTGTTGCTGACGGAAGTGGCCTCAACCCCTTTAGGTGGGCTCTTCAGGGTCCCGGACTTGGGCGAGATGGGTTTGTCTGTGAGACAAAGACAGGCGAGAAGGAGACAAACACAAGGGTCACTCTTATGGGAGCTTCAGGCAGAGACTGAGCTGAAGAAAAAACGTTAAAGAGGTCCCTTCAGAGGGATCCATCTCCCAGAATGCACCTCCTTCACCATGGTAACCAGAAGGTTAGACCAGGGAGAAAGGTGAGGCAGGGTGCTTGTTTTACGAGACACGTTAGACACCGTTTGTTGTGTAGAGTGGAGATTTCCTTGAGTAATGCGGGCGGAGAAGATAAGGGAGAGCTTAGAGGCAAGACCCAGAAACTCTGAAGGGTTGGCAGAAAGGTCCCTCAGTGCCTTGTTTCTCATCAGGCTTGTTACTGTAAGGATCTGCTGCAGCAATAATACGAAACTCACTTGGCCTAAACTCACTCGCTTCCCCATATGTGGAGGTGTAACGAGTCCGAATGTCACGCAGCTGCGTTAACAAAGCGAAGGCCCAGTGGTGTCGTGCCATATTTAGTACCGGGGGGGGGGGGGGGGGCAGCTGTGGAGCTTCCTGCCTTTGTTTGTGGATGGAGCTTCCTTCCTAAGCGGGATGGGGTGCGCAGGCTGTGATGTGGCCCCAAAGAATCCCTCCGTTCAGCCGGGGGCGGTGCGGAGATGGGAAGACTCTGAGGCAGGCAGAGAGCAGGGGCAGGCAGGGGGCGCTGGAGAGCACGTGGAGAATGAAAACGACAGACATGGAGGAGGGGACCCCCTCCCACGGCCCCGCAGCTCCGTGCTGCCACTGAACGTGCGGGCTTCGGCGCATTTCTGCTTTAATCGCCCTTTTTACGGCTCACGTCACCCGGCGGGAGGTTTATGAGGCTGACTCATGAAAGCCGCGGACTCTCGGCAAACCCTCCGCTCTTTGAGTGCCGCAGAGGGACGGCGTTCGAGGCTGCATAAAACTCCAGGTGTTTCTTAACAATCTCAGCCTGCAACGGTCCAATCACAAATTGCGCCAGGTGGGATTTTAGCACCACGAACAACAGAGGTTTTAAAATGAAGAACGACGTACAGACAGCGAAGGTACCGCCCTCCAAGACCTGTAATGAGCTCAGAGGTAGTTGGGGGGGGCCCTGGTTTGGGGACTTTAAATGATGAAGAAGAAACGGTGCAATAATGCTGGTTAGCTCATTTGCATATCATTTGCATATCATTTGCATCCCCCCACCCCCCATGGCCGCCTCCTACACTCCCGTGGTCGATGCTCACCGCTGCCTTTGACCTCCCGCACGTAGTTGCTGGGGAACCAGCCGGTCCTGCCGTTGAGCGAGCCCTCCCACCATCCTCCCTCCTCCTGCCGGGTCACCTGGATGATGTCGCCCTTGTTGAAGCACAGCTCGTCCTCGTTGTTCTGCTGGAAGTTAAAGCGGGCCTTCACCAGCAGCTGGGCCGCACTGGTCTCAGACATGTCCTGAAATGGGGGGGGGGGGGGGGGGGGGGGGGGAGCTTCAGTTCAAACAGCAGCTTAATAACCATCATGACTTCACAAAAATACTGACAAGACAAACAGAACCAATCTTACACCTTTTACTTCTTACTGGTTCCATTGTCCCCTACACAGTAGTTTATCTTCAGTTAGTACTAGTTTTAGCTGATTTTAGTAATTACCAGAATTAATTGGTGACTGATTTAAGAACTAGGAACCAGTACCATTTTTGCTAGTTTTCGATCTGACTGAAAATGTTTTAAAAGTTAATATTTGCTTTAGTACTGACCAGAATGTCAGATTGATTTTTGTGCTGCTAATTCTGCAGTGCTGGTTTGTGTTTGTATTCTCTAAAGAGGTTCTGTGCTGGGTTAAGCACTCACCAGACTGCGGTAGAGGTTGTGCAGTGGTCTGGGTGCTCGGCCGTGAGCGGGATGACAGGTGAGGGAGTCAAACGACTTGATCCTCAGCGTGGAGGAGTGCCGTGCACATACGGAGTCACTGCCCACGCCGATCTCTACACACACACAGGCATGGACACAGGTATGGATATATACAAGTGCCCTGAAAACACACAATACAAACTGAGAACAATACATCAGTAATAACAGAATTCCTGCTCTCCGTGTGCAGACACGCTCACTCACAACTGACTCCCCGTCCACACCACGCCCAGTCCCCACCCACACCCCATCTGTGCCCCACACACTACCCACCAACGCCCAGTCCTTACCTGCAGTAGCTTTGTTGAGCGCAACCAAGCAATTCAGCACCTTGGTGAAGTTCTGGCCCTGATACAGATCATCAGCCTCAAATGTCTGCACACAGGGGGAATCAAACACAACTCCTTAATAAATAAACAAATAAATAAGCAAACAACAATGGATTGAAATGCTCCACACACCCCACCCCCCTCCTGACAAACCAGACAAACTGAAAACCCTCAAGTGAAAATCTACAATTCACAAGACAAAAGACTCAACTCGCATTAGAAGGACTTTATTTTATGAAACTAATGGCATCTGGGCTGTACTTTCATCTAAAGGTCAAATAGAGGACACAACCAATTAAAAGTGTTTGATCAACACCGGTCACAAGTACCATTAGTTCCCCTTAGGTGAAATAAGCGTTACAGCATGGAGGCCCCACATCTCTGAGCAGGGAGAGCTCAGAGAGCAGTTCTGAGATCAGTTAAGGTGCTCTGCCCTTCATAGTTCAGACTGGAACAGAGGCAGACGAACAGTGATCCAGGAGCAGGTCTGTATGAGAATGTGAAATAATACAGGAGGACCACCTCTCTAGCGTGCAACTGGCCACGTCAATACGGCTCACAGTGCAATCATCCCACCACACATCATGTGGTGCTAACCCATAGCAGCCTGAGCTTCCGTGGCAATACTAACGAAACGTCGCATTGAGACTACAAGCAAGACAGTGGAACAAACTGAAAAGACCCCCAAGGAAATCTCTCAATAATTCAGCATTCTCAGCCAACTCCATCTATCCATCTTAAGAAAGATGGAAGGAAGAAGGTGTTTGTAGTTTTGATGAGGTGAACTATGAGAAGCACGCAGGACCACGTTTCACTTTCATCTTGTCAACTGCAGTTGCATTTTAAGGATGATCGAGCTATATTTTGGCATACAAACAATAAATTAAGATCATAACTGGGTATCTGTAAATAAACATATGTGAAAAATATAGAATAAATATATAAATATTAGTGGTGGGCCGTTATTGGCGTTAGATAACATGATACTCTTTATCGGGCGATATAAAAATTATCACCATTAATCTATTCTTAAAGTTGGGTTGGGAACAGGGTCAAAATGGGTAAGCAAACTATGATGACTTTCACCTTGATAGTTTAGCTCGGGTGTATTCCTAACCAAATTGCACAGTAGGGGGCGAGAACGAGTTTTCAAACCTGTGAATTACAGACTACCACAACAAATCGTACGTGTGTTTACATGGATGCAGCCACGAAGCCGCCAGGTTTGCTTCATGGAAAATTCATTTTTAAGAAGCTTCCTAATTGTCAAGACGAAAGTTGTTTGCAGCTTATGCAACGCGGAATTAGTTTATTGTAGGCGTTCTACCAGTCTGAAGTACCATTTAAACGCAAAGCACCCGTTTGCTAATGCTGCTGACGCTGGGTCAAGCACTGATGCAGCCCAGGGGAAGAGTCACCACCGACGAAAACAGGTTAAATGTACTAAATGTTGGCTTACATTTCAAATCTCATGTTTAGCTGAATAAACATGTTATCAACTCCTTTTAAATGTACAGTATGTAGGCTTACAAATTCATGTTTGAACTGAATATGCCTTCTTAAAGTATGTAGGCATACAGTACTATTTTCATGTTTAACTGAATAAACCGTTGAACACGTAGCCTACATTTTATTGAGCATGTTTTTTTTCTTCAAGTATCAAAGTAGAACAGCTTTCTCAAGCAGTCATTGATGCATTTTGGAAACAGGAGATGAGGCCCTGGTCTAATGCACCCTCTGTATTAAGAAACCCTATCTCAAAGACTGACTTTTACTTATTACTTGGGTAGCACGCATATTCTGAATGAGCCATTTTAATCTAGATTAATTTCAAGATTTCAGTGAGATTAATCTAGATTTTAAAAATGTATCTATGCCCACCCCTATGCCCCCTTGGGTTACGTCAGTCCCGAGTTACGATGTTTCATGGTTACGACACATCTCCCATTTACTGTTTCGACTTAAGTGGTTTTGTATCATAAACGTCGTAACGCGAAGTTCGTGTTTGGTGTGCGCGGCGGAAGAATACACGGTTACGTGGTTAATAATTACTGTGTTAGGATAGGATAAGTGCTTACAGTATGTTATTTACGTACAGTATGTACGTATGTTCTGACTTACACCGAAAATCGGTTTACGATGCGATGTAGAAACGGATCAATATGTTGGAGAACCCCTGTTTGTATATATATATATACACACACACACACACACACAATATATATAAATTAATTTAATTAATTTAGACAAACACACACACGCCAAGTGAATGCTTGCACTGCATATGCAAACATAGCACCAGCATGCAAAGGATCAAACAGAGACAGTCATTTTCACACACACAAACACCCACACCCACACCACGCACGCATGCATGCACCATACTTCACAACAGTACCTAGTGTGAAAAATACCTAAAAACTACATTTGTCATACACACATTCACACACCTTGCGTATAGCACAATAAGTCTGGGTGAGATGATGGATCTCAGAATAGAGCAGAAACAGATGGGAGAACAGACTACAAACCAAGTGTTTCTTCGTCACACATTTTATTATTACTTAATTGTCACTCTTCACCCTGGGATCTGCCAGCTTCGCCTGATAGAGTGAGAGAATGTCTGTGCGTGCACACGTGTGTGTGTGTGTGTGTGTGTGTGTGTGTCTTTTCCAACTCTAGCTTCCCTGCTGTCCTTCGGAACTCTCACTGAGCCATCTGGGCAGATCTGGCCAGCTCACTGCAGTCTGTCCTGGCTACACGAGACTCCCTGAATCACTGGTCTGGCATCAGCCCTTACTGAAGCCATATCATCGCAGCACAAGATGCCCCGTTAGCAGTTGGGATCACAGTAGCTCTGATTCAAATGAGCTGAGTGTTAGTACATCAGAGGAGTCAGACTCACAAACCATATTCTCTAAAAGAAAGAAAACAAACCAACCTGAACCCTCTCTGACCCAAATATAGTACATTCATGTACACATGTTAACATTAGGATAACAATCACGGTTAATTGTATCCACTGTCCAATACTGTGAGATAGAAACTCAGCATAATTAGCATCTCATCCAGCCTGAGTTTCACCCTAAACAATGGGATCAGAGAAGGCCAAGCAAGTAGCACCATTTTGTGGTATGAACCAAATTTTATCAAGGACATTGGCCTATATCTCTCTTGTTTATTTTTGTCATGTCATTTTATTTAAATTAGGCATTATAATGTTTTAGTGTCATTGTGATTTCACCCATTGTGATGTCACCCTCATTGTGATGTCACCCAATTTTTCCCAGTTCCCACCTCCTGCTTGTTTGCTGTATTTGAGACCTCAACAAAAAGAGGTGTGCATGAGGAGAAGTGTTGCCTTCTGGGCTGACAGTTCCTAAGGTGCTATATTCAGAGACAGCCCATATCCTGACTTCTGGGCAACCAGAAGCGGTGCTGCACTGTCTGGATGAGACACAACATGCACAACCAATCACGATTTCTAGTGGGAGAGGCGCATCTCATTGGCAGCTACTGCCAACATCACCAAATCAGGTCGGCCTTAGACCTGTAGATTCAGACTCTCCCATTAAGGCCCCTGGGCTCGCTCTGTGGATTTGAATTTTGTAGCGGGTGCTTGCCAACTTATGACGGATTTCAAACCGCCAATCAGCTCCAACTCCCACCAGGAGGGGACATCCATCCAGTTCAGTGCAATTAAGAGTGACGGACGTGGCTGTCCATGGCATGCCCTGAGGTTTGCTGATGACAGCTTTCAGCTTAGTGACACATGGGACGACCCCTGGACACACAGCATGCTCACCAGAAAAGAGAATGTGACCCGTTACAAGATGATTGATCTGTCAGTGCTGGTGCTTCGCTTAACCTTTAATTATTTTTGCCTTCTGTCTTTTCTTGTTCCTTCTCTAGATGGGTAGAAAATGGAATCAACCCCATGAGAACACCGAAAGTCCCATATACATCAACCCGCTTTCCTTTTAAAATCAAAACATTATTAGACTGGCCAATAGAGAGAACCCCCCCCCCCCCCCCAATCTCTTTCACTCTCCCTGACACTTTGAATCTGACTGCACCATCCATAATCTACCACAGACTGTGTCGACACTGTAACAGAATAACCTTTATGTCCATCCTCAAAGAGGGACGCTGTTTGCCCCACTTGATATCTACTTCAGCCACGCCCACCAACACCCCCCCCCCCCAAATCCTCCCTGGAGAACCGCTCACTGGGTCGGAGTGTGTCGATGTCAAAGCCAGTAAATGAACTGCATGATAGGCCCATTCAGAGACACTGCTCTATTAGCCACAATAGAGGGTTTGTCCGAGGCTCGCTGTGGGCCACGTCTGCATACAAAGACTCGTCCAGCACAGAACCAGAGACAGCCATTACTGAAAAGATGGCTAATGTATTCTGCAGTGCTCCATTACATTACGCACTGGCACTCATCAACGAGAGCACGGAGTAAAATTGGCTGGGTTCTTAATTGGTTATTAATTTACCCCTAAAAGTTCCCCCATCACATGATGCTGAGATACCTTCAGATCACAGGGAGACCCACCCAACACACCTATAAAATCACAGATGTGGTGGGAACACCTATTTCAAACTCACCAAGACATATTACAACCTGCCTAATGAAACCAGCCTGTACAGGCATGGACACAAATAACCCATCAGTGAAGAAGAAAAAAAAACATGATTATATCAGAGCAAGAATATGCGAATGACGGGGAAACCATCGAACTTCCAACTCGATGTATATAAATAACATGGATGGGTGGATGTTGCAATCGAAAACAAAACACTGTAGCAGGAAACAATATAAGTTTAACATGAATCGTTACTCTTCTCTTCATCTAGCCTACGGCACTACCTGACATTACGTGCAGGGTGGTTTATTTCAGTCTCTCAAGGATTAGCCCAACCTTACTCCTCCCAATCCCCGCTGTGCGCCAGTCTGGCCATCCGATTTGCCTTTAGGCTACGATACCAGCAACAAACTGACACAGATGTATTTACAAAATGACAAATCACCGTGCAAACGATGCGAAACGAACCCGTAAGGGGCACAAGTCCGGCCGGAAAGATGAAGTGACATGGTGCTCACCTCCACGCGATACAAACCACAGCCTTTCACGAACTCCCTGATATTGCTGAAACACTCGCTGTCGTTCCTCGGTTCCTGAAAGACCTGCGTGCAAAAAAAACATAGAAGGAATGGGCAAACTCTCTGACCCGGAGTTTCAAATACGTTATTCAGCTCATGAGCTGTAGATACAGTTTTACATCTCCCCCTGAAAAAGACACCTATCCAAGTAGGCGTAAGAAAACGGAAGTGACGTGTGATGACGGCACTTCGCGGTGAGTTGAAAGACGTATGTTTACAAACGGATACAGTTGTCTACGTTCAACGAAATATAACCTTAATAATTATCTTCTTTTGTCCAGGAATTTCCCATATATTTGTGTTACATATAAGTATTACATATAATAATATTATATATGTATTATTTTTTAAAATAATATTATTTTGAGTTCCAAAATTATTGCTGTCCATACGTATATATATATATAACCTAGTCCTACGTGTATATATATATATATATATATATATATATATATATATATATATATATATATATATATATAAATATATATATATATATATATATAATACTTTGTATGTGACACAAATATAGGGGAAATTCCTGGACAGAGGAAGATAATTAAGGCAATAATATAAGGTGTATAGAAGAGAAAGGGCATCTTCCTCATTGGAAGTTTGGAAGTAAACCAGTGTTGTCTAACCATGCTCATGGAGGACTGTGTGCAGTGTTCAGTTCCAACCCTAACCTAACACATCTTTAACCTGGATTTGGCCTCAAAATTTAATTCACCAGCTCACCAGCTTTCATCTGGGCTGAAACTTAACACTGGGTGCTCCCATAGAGCAGATCTGGCAACCCTAACACATCCTCTGTGCTTCCAGACTACGGTAGTCCATGTCTTTGTGCTAGAAACACTTCCACTGAGGCAACTCATGGCACCTGCCTTGAGTTAAATCATTCAAAAAAAGCATCCATGCTTTCAAATAACTGTCTGGGAAAGTAATGTACATGAAAGTGTATCAGCACACATCTGCTTCACACGTCACTTTTTAGGTCTCTTCATAAGATGTATAACTACTCGAGTGTTTCTGTGTTTGACAGCATTGACTTACATCGCCATATACTGAAGAAACAGATAAACCTTTTTTATGCTCTGCTGATTTTCTCTTTATTTCTATGTCCCTGCAGCTTCAGGTTAATTCCACACCGAGTATTCAGCCTGGCTTTGCTCAACTACGTCTCTGCAGCCTTCCCTTGTTTAGTGAGCATATCAGCACATCGCTAATTCCATTAGATTCTTTTTCAACTCCACCCGGTTCTTCTTTAAAGGATGAAACGTAGGATCAGTACTAGTCTCAAGAGCTTTGGTAATTGTTATGGTTCCTTCTTCTATTCCAGTTATTGTCACCAAGTGCAGATTACGCAAGTTCTTCCAACTAGAAACTTCATATAAGGCTTATGGAGTGCAGTGAAGTTAAGTGCAGTGAACCCCCACAACATTATTGTTGTTATTTAAATCTGGCTACTGTAACCTAATCATATTAGTATTGGGACACTGCAGGCTAACCTACGTCACTAAAACCAGCTCCACTAGGTATAGGTATGACGTAATTTGACATGGGCTTAATGTAGAAAGTGTTTGCATTTATAATAGTGAAGCAATTACTCTTCATTAAGGGGGGAATTATGGATTAAAAAGCAAGCAGATATTTATCTTCTGATAGATGAGCTCAGTTCAAGTAGGTTGTTAAATTTGAACTTATAACTTCCAATTTTACAAAGGCAACTTTTGATAGTTTCAGTAATAAAGCAATTTTCCTGAAGTACTTTTACTTACACCTACTAATAGCCTAATGACTACTGACTAGTGGCTAGGCAGTTAGAAGCAACACAAGGTGGATATTTAAGATATAAAACGGCCATCCTTTAATCATTCAGTCATCAGAAGGTTATGTATACAGTTTATTTATCTATTTATCAACAAATCAGTAAGTAAACACACGGAGAGCCATCGGCATCTGTACTGTTTCTTTAATTTAGAGGGATTTCTTTCCTCTCTCTGTCTTGCCAATGGCCGCCGTCTCATGGTGATAACCCCAACAAAGATCAGGAGGGTCCAGCATAACGGAGTACCACATCTACTGCCTCTTGAACACATAAATATAGTCCTGCTTTTTAATTCACATTACACACAAATAACATATTAAGCTTCCAAAGCAGGTTTCGTTTTCTAATTTCTATTATCCCTTTTAAAGCAATTAACCTAATTAACCACCTCATGTTAACTTGGGAAGATCTTTTTTTTGTCATTTGGGCAGTTTTAGTGAGGTGACTTTTAGTGTCGCGTGAGCACGAACAGTTTATTGTTTCCCTTCCAGCGAAGCGCCTCGTGCGTTAGAGCGCTGCTGACATCTGCGCGCGCCCATGCCGCTCGTGACAGGACAAAAAGGCTCGTGCCTGACCCACAAACGGTAACGCAGCGAGGCGGCGATGCATTACCGCGGTTAACGCACTGGTTGCGAATGAACAATAAACGTGCATAAGCGCGGTTAGGTGCAGACCATAAGATACGTCTTACTGTAACGACCGAGCCGGGTCGCAGTCTCTCCAGCAGTCTACACAGGACCACCCCATCTTTAAGGGACGACTGCAAAAACCCCTCGGGATCCGATATAGTCTTTTTTGGTGATTCCAGGACACCCAGCGTTATGAGCCATGTAACCGTTTGCTCGGCTGAATTCATGGTTACATTCGTTACAGTCCAAAAGGAATAGTCCACGAAGTCAAAAAGTTGTAGGGATACAGGCTCCTGGTCGTTATGTATTCATGGATATCCTGTTTTGCCTATTTGGGCCAGCGGATGAGCCCTCCTTCTCGTGGTTGATTTGCCTAGATTTGTCTACCGGCTCTGGTTTCGCTCTACGGTTCGCTCTACGGTTTCCCCTTGGCAGGATGTCAACTGACCCCCTCTTCTCTTCTCTGCTGTAACTAAAATCAACACACGGAAATATCGTGACACTGTGGCGGCCGACAGGCTGTGCAAACACACGCCTGTGGGTCACTAACAAGTGTTTTAAATGAAACACATTATTTCATTATTTATTTCAAATAAACGTACCGAGCTCATTCTGTATGGACCAAATGTTTCACCACATGTCGAACCTCAGCAAAACAGAAGCTGAAGTAATTCAGTACGTCTGATCAGTTGTTTTATTAATGTTTTTACCCACCGTGCGTCGGGAAATAACTACAAACACAAAATACCTTTATTAGAACAATTTATGATATTGTTTTCCAAAACGATCCAGCAGTAGCCTATAGGTTTAAAAAATTGTCTTATGGCGCCCCCTACAGGAAGCCAGCGGTGGCACCATATTATGCTGCACACGTGCCCCTCACTTTAATTTAGAGCCCTCGCTTTAGGGGCCCTCTTTCGACTGGATAATGACCACCCAATAGGATTTTTAAATTAACGTAAAAAATTCTCTCTAATCCCACGATGACCCTGAATTTGGGTATAAATAAACAAAGCGCAACATTTTGTTTGCAATGGTAACCTGAGCTAAGTGCTCAAACAAACCAACTAAGATACGGAGTCTTTTAGGTAAATGAAGCCCAACATGGCACTCACGTAATACGAGATAAGATCAGTCACCCGGTCTTTACACTTACATCTAGAATTTATTTGACTGTATTTTAGTTCTATGCCTACCAGATATCTTCGTACGTGAGCACACGGTGCATATTCTCATGTTGCTCACACAGTAAATCATATTCGGAGTACAGGGACGACACCATTACACTTCCTTATAAACAGCATTTTCATATTTGTGCATCATTCACTTTTGCGTGAAGTAATCAAGCCAACAGCTCTGAAACGTAAACGTCAAAATGTATTACTAGGTGAGATGCTTTGGACTTGAATACCTTCTCCATGAAGCCAAGAGTCCACTTTTAGAGAACACACCAAATACGATGTCTATAAATATGCCATCTCTTTATTGTTGCTGATTTAAATCTTTATTTTTATTTTCCTTTACAACTCGTACCCAAGTCAAGGGACACCTTTGACCTAACTCACGCCCTCACGCTCACAGATAACAGGCACAAGGCAGATTCAAGGGTATAGTGGCAAAGGTTTAAAATGGTCTACCTCAACAAATGAGCATAAAAGACCTGCATACCGGAAGCAAGAGGCTGGGAGAAAGAGAGAATCAACAAAAACACAGAAAAGGTGAGACCCCCCCCCCCTCCTCCATGCCGCCTCAAACCCAATTCATTTCCATTCCAGCAGCAAAAACCAGAAGAGAGAAAAACTCAGTAGTTTTTGTTTTTCCTCCCTCGCCCGTGTGCCGTGTTGCCGGCTGCTCCCCTTTCTGGACACGTTTATTCCAGTCCGCTCTCTACAGAGAAGTTTCGGTGGAAAAGGTGGTCATTGATGGTGTGGTTCACGCATGGACCAGGCAGGCACCAAACCACATGACAACACTGGTTAGAATTCACCAGTCAACAGGAACCAATTAGCATTATTCAAATGAGGCCATGCTAATTGATCCCCATTAACTTTTATTCAATGTCGCCGTCTGCACGTGATGTGAAGGGAAACTAAACGGACTGATCAAAAACATCAGGCACGTTTGGAATAGTGCGTACACGTGTTTTCTTTTGTCCAACAGGTCACTGTTAAAACAGTGGTAATAAGGTTCGTTTTCTCACAGAAAAACACTTTTTTTTTCCTTTTTTTTCTTTTTTTTTGTGCTCTCCACCAATCACAGGGAGACAGAGGGAAAGGGGGAGGAGCATGTGCTTCCCTCCAGGGGGAGGAGCATAAGCACACACCCAGTCGTAGCCCCCGTGTGCGTGTGTGTCCTGCAAAAAACTTGGCAACACTTAAGTCCTTGATCACAGATGAACTTGGGAGTGTGCAAAGCATGGTGTGTGTGGTTGTGTGTGTGTGTGTGTGTGTGTATATGAATGGCCATCTTGGGTCGTAGGTCAGTTCAAAAGTCACTGTGTGTGTTCAGATGATTTCAAAAGTTGACTTCAGTTCCATGATGAGCTGCCAGTCCGCCTTCTGCATCTCGTCCCTGAACCAGTTCTTCAGAGCGTCTATGGACTGGCGGGTGATCTGGGGGAAGAGCAGGACCACGTCTTCACGTCAACACAGCGCTGCTACTACTAACACAGTTCCAGGACTTTGCAGACATGTCAACGGCACAGAATGGACCGCTACCCGAAATTATTTAATGTCATCAAGCAGTATTGTAGGCTGGGATTTGGCTGACACGAAAGAAAACATCAACTATTTAAGTTTCATGCGTCATAAGACCGAGCTCTTACCTTGCTAACGATGATGTCCGTTGCTTCAAAGTGTCGGCCAAACATCTTGGGCGACTCCCCAGGAATGGGCTCGATCTTCACACAGATCTCCTGGCCTTTCTTGGCTGTGTCCACCGACTTGTGGTTCACCTCAATGCTGGTCACAATGCCAATGTCTACAAACTGAAGAAAGAGGGAAGCCACCACAGTGGCATCAGGGTCAGACCAGCTGCACAAGTGCAGTGAGGTGTAATTAAAAGCACGTCATGTATCACACACATAAGCACACACACCGCTTTGCTGGGCACACACAGTGGGGTGCCGGTCTTCAGTACTCCTGCTTCTACAGTCACCCCCATGACAATGGGGTCTCTGGAGTTGAAGATGAACTGAGGGAGAATCCTCAGCTTGCAAGGGAACACCGCTATATGCCTAACGGAAGACAAGCAAAGATGGTCGTTATCTCTCTCTCTCACTCCTCTTAATCTCCAAGACTACACATGGATGCCAAAAGCACTCAGCAAGATGACAATTCTGAAATGAGATCATTTAAGTACCCCCCCCCCCCCCCCCCCCCCAGGCTAGGAAGCGAAGCTGTAGTTATCAGCGGGGAGCCACAGAGGCGAACAAACGCGGACACAAACTCCGCCGCCGTACTTGAACTCATCCTGCTTCTGCTTCCTGTAGTCCTCTCTGTACTTGGTGAAGGCGTCGAACAGATGGTAGATGATCTCTGCGCTGAAGACGCGGACGCCCAGGCTGTCGGCCATCTCCTGCGAGTCCCTCTCCACCTTCACGTCGAACGCCAGGATCACCGCGTACCTGGAGAGTGTTCAGGGAGTGCGTTCAGGGTTAACGTCTGAAAAGTGCCCGGCCGCACCGCTAGGCCTATCGAGATGAAGAGAGAATCCTCACTGTGGGTCGTGCTCCAGCATGGTAGACGCCTTCATGACGTCTTTCTTATGCACGGGGCCGATGTTGATGCCAGCGTACTAGAAGAACGGGAGAGGAACGTCGCAGTTACCATCCTTCCATCAGATTGAGATGAAACACTTACAGACGTGGTGGTTGTGGACAAAGGTGTTAGATGCACGTGTGTGTGTGTGTGCATGTTGTGAAGTGTCTTAGCAGGTGGGGTCACCCACAGGCACTTTAGACGTGCGTAAAAACTCCAACAGAGCTTCCAGAGACCCCAGCGTGGAGGCCTGAACGTACACGCCCTTCTCTTCCAGTTTGATGGCGTTCAGTGTCTGCTTCAGCTCACGGACCAGCTCATCCTACACACACACACGTATGGAAAACCATGAAACCCCTAAAACCCTGGGACCTCACATGACATCTATGTATACTACTCTAGTTTGACAGTTGGTGTGCGGGGTAGAGTTAAGACGGAAGTCTCCGGAGGATTTATCTTCCTAAATGTGTCCGGGACTCTGACACAGTCACAATCTTTAAATCTAGGTTGAAAACCCACTTATTTAGTCTAGCGTTTGATAATTAATATCCCCCTTAGATAAAGGTACAGATCCAGGGGTTCATAGACGAAGGGTTTTATGGTAGACTGGGGTGCTGGTGCTGTCGTCCTGTCACTGCTCGTGGTCACTCAAGTTTGTTGACAGTGCAGTGGACGGATGCCATTGTCTCAGAATGCCCCCAAGCCTATGTTACCTTCTGGTTCTGCCTTTTTTAGCTAGGCTGTAATAATTTAACTTAGTGCCGGAGTTGCTGCCCGCCTGCTTGAGGAATAATGAGATGAGGAGAGACAAGCGATCCATCCTGGGCCGGCCACCTCCTGCCTAACCGGATGCCTACACCATGATGGACATTATTACATCTTTTATATTCTGTCTAAATGGACATTATTGCATCTTTTACATTCTGTCTATATTGTTGTTGTTGTCATGGTGACCGGTGTCGGCCAGAGGAGGATGGGTTCCCCCCCCGAGTCTTGGTTCCTCTCAAGGTTTCTTCCTCATGCAAAAAACTAGGGAGTTTTTCCTTGCCACTGTCGCCTTTGGCTTGCTCACTGGGGGCTAGGACTCGGCACTTGTAAAGCTGCTTTGTGACAACAACTGTTGTAAAAAGCGCTATATAAATAAAATTTGATTTGATTGATTTGATTTGAGGACCAATGGGGGCTCACCTTCAGCACGGGGATCTCGTCCTCTTTGTGGGCCACAAGCAGAGGAAGGCCTGCCAGCGTCTTCTCCAGGTCTTTTCCCAGGATCTTCACCCCCTGGGACGTGCACACCTCCTTGTGCTTCTCATACTGATTCTGCACAGACAGGAGGGGAGCGGTGTGTCAATATAAGCCAGTGCCACGGATACCCATTTCTGATTGGCTAACAGGTGTCAAAGGGGTCGGGTGAGGGGGGCAACCTTGACGCGGAGCTCTTTGAGTGGCGGAGGGAGCAGCAGGCCTCTGATCTGAGTGACGATTGGTCCCTCCACGCCTGGCACGATGATGGTCTCCCCCTCCCGCAGACGACCGTTGATCAGGATCACGTCTATCGTGGTGCCCATTCCAGGCAGAGCCTTCACCTGCGGGAACAGGAGGGTGTGACTGGATCCATCTCAGCACAGCACTCCAACAATCCAGTCCAGTCCGGCACAGTCCAGTCCGGCCCAGCCAAGCCC
>NC_135230.1:9966916-10009416 GCF_052324685.1 Brachyhypopomus gauderio | reverse complement strand
CACACACACACACACACACACACACACACACACACACACACACACACACACACACACACACGTACGCAAGTCGTCTGTACCCTCAGGGGTTTGCGTTGTCGGCTTCTTTTTTCTCTTGTCTGAGTAAACGGGCTTCTTCTTTGGCATCGAGTCTTTAGATGGCACTTCAACCCCTAAAAAAATAATAAAAATAGAGCATGAAGGAACATTTGCTCCGCCTACAGGTAGTTATATTTAACACCCATAAAACAGCCCTGCAGGAAAGAGCACAGCCCACAGCCCGGCTGGGTTTACACAGTTATCCAGTTTGCACCAAGGTGGAACAGCTCTGGCTTGCTGGTTGGGGGATAAGACTAATGTTGGACTAAATTAAAATGTCAGTGGTGACTCCAAAGTAAAGGTCCTCTTTAACCAGGGTTTAACCTGGGACTAACCTAGGTCTAACATGGAGTTATCCTGGAACTAACCTCGGTCTAACGTAGGTTTAATCTGGGACTAACCTGGGTTTAATCTGGGACTAACCTGGGTTTAATCTGGGACTAACCTGGGTTTAATCTGGGTTAACCTAGGTCTAACCTAGGTTTAATCTGGGACTAACCTAGGTTTAATCTGGGACTAACCTAGGTTTAATCTGGGACTAACCTGGGTTCAATCTGGGACTAACCTGGGTTCAATCTGGGACTAACCTGGGTTCAATCTGGGACTAATCTTGTGTGGGTTGCCTCCCTCACCTTGGGCCTGCAGGGCGCGCAGTGTGGCCTCCGCTCTCGCTCGCGCCTCCTTCTGGGCCTTGGTCAGCAGCTTGCCCTCCTTCTTCAACCGCTCCTTCCTCTCCTTGTCCTTCTGCTTCTTCTTCTCCTTCCGCTCCGCCTCCAGCCGTTCCTGTAGGTGGTGTGGGGGGTGTGGGGGTCATACTTGCTGTCTCTGCGCCTTGGATCGCCGTCAAATGACGTCAAATAACAAACTAAACAACCTGCCCACCTGCTCAAGCCTCTGTGCCTCCAGCTCAGCCAGACGTCTCTCCCGCTCCTCTTCCTCACGCTTGGCCCGCTCCTCTTCCTCACGCATGCGGGCCAGAGCCTCCTGCATGGCCTTCACCGCCGCCTTGCTGGGCCCCTTCTTCTTCTCCTCCTTCTCCTTCTCTCCCTTCTTCTTGTCCTTCTCCTCCTTCTCTCCTTTCTTCTTCTTCTTGTCTTTCTTCTTCTTGTCTCCGTCTGCCTCTTCTGAGGGGGGAAAAGCAAAGCGGACACAGTTGAGGGTTTTTTTTTTCTTCTACTGCACAGCTTATGATAAAACGTGCAAAAAAAAAGATAAAAAGTTGAGTCCCTACTGAACCATCAGATGGTTGGTCCAGGTCCAGCTGTGAACCTCACCTTCTCCTTGGCCGTCGGCCCCCTCCTGCTCTTCCGACACGGCCAGCTCCGCCTTCTTGGGTTCCGTGGGCGGGGCTGCGGCCGGGGCCGCCTCCTTCTTGGCCGCCGCCTCCTCCTCCTCCTTCTCGGCCCTCATCTTGGCCCGCTCCTCTTCCTTCTTCTTCTTCTCCCGCTCCTTCTTCTCCGCCTTCTTCTGCGCCGCCGTCTTCATCTTGAAGGTCCCGTCGTCGTCCCCGGCGTCCTCGCCGTCGCTGTCCGGCCGCGCCTTGGCCTTGTTGTTCTTCTTCTTCTTGCGGCCGGCTTGGAGGTCGTCGTCGTCGTCCGACGCCTCGTCGTCCTTGCCGACGCCTCCTCCCCCGCCGTCCTTCTTCGAACCTCCATCCTCATCGTCCTCCTCCGTGTCGGAGGCGCCCCGCCGACCTCCCTTCTTCCCGCTCTTGGCTCTCCTGCGGGCGCGCGAGCCCTCGTCCTCAGAGTCCGAAGCAGCAGGAGCAGCAGTGGGAGGCGCCAGCGCTTTCTTGCCCTTCGTCGCTCGGCTCTCGTCCTCCACGTCATCCTTACCCTGATCTTCCTCACCCTCGTCATCCTCGGCGACAGCCTTCTTGCCCTTCTTGGCTTTCTTTTTCTCGGCTTTCGTCAGAGCTGGTTCGGCCTCCACGTCGTCTACGGAGTCCGATTTCTGCTGGCAGCAGTCGAGAGGGATTACAGACATGTCTACAATATGATTGGCTAAGGAAGTCATGTGATCATTAACGATGTTATAGCCAATGCTGGTTAGTAGGGGTGTAACGAGGCATCGCGACACGATCCATCACGATGCAGAAATGTGACGATGTGCATCATGGCGATGAACGATATCGTGTTCTGTTATTGATGTTATCAAATGCAGTTACGTTGTCGCAACACCAGAGGTCAGACTCAGCCTATGGCTAAGCTGTTAGAATAGTACATTTTGATAAGATGGCACATAACTAAAGCTGGGCGTACACTGTCTGATATTTTAAATCGTGTACTCAGCTCCAGCTCAAACTGTACGACTAAATCGCAGGGTTTAAAAGTTCACAGTTCACGATTCATATACTCACACTATACGACCCAACGCTCTCACGAGGAGTGATTTGAATTTCAAACATGTTTGATATCCTTGCGACGCTGCGATTTCTGATCGGGAGTTGGTCGTGAGGTGTGAATCGCTCCTCGTTTACCTGTGTAAACTATACGATGCACGACACGCGATTGAGCCGAAACTCGGCCCGATCGCAAATAGTCGCACGAGTGAAAAATCGGCTGAAAATGGGTCAAAAATCGCACAGTGTACGCCAAGCTTTAAGGAATGCTTTCACTCGGTTTAATATGTGGCTTGATTTAATATACGATGAAGCAACATTTTTCTTTACAGTACATTCTGCTTACAAATACAAGTGTTCCTAATTCATTTTAATTACAGAGGACTAAATAAAACTTACATATTTAAAAATATACATTTTAAAATATTGTCTCTTAACGATAAATCTGAATCATGAAACCAGTATCATGAATCGAACCATGAGCAGAGTGTATCGTTACACCCATACTCATTAGCTATGGAGGCTGAGGCTAGTCATGTTGTAGCTGCAGGTAGCTCTACACTACATGGCCAGAGGTGAGTCACTGATGAGACTGAACCTGTGACGAGGAGAATGTCTCAATCTCATGTGACGAGGAGACTGTTTCATAGGATCCAAGACTGAGCAGTGATACATGAAACCAAAACAAACGCCGTGCCCTCCTTTTACATCACAGATGCATTGTGGGTTACCTTGGCGGGTTCTTTTTCCTTTCCACCATGAGCTTCTATTGATAATTCCTCCAGTTCTTTCAGGATGTCATCCTCACTGCAAACAGCAAAAAACCCAAACACACACACACACACACACACAGTCTCACTGACTGCTCCCTGGGTTCCTCTCGCAGCCCTGAGGGCGGTGTGGGCGTGAGACTCACTCGAAGTCGTCCTTCCTCGCTCCTTTCTTCTTCTTGCTCTTCCCTTTGCTCTGGTCCTTGGCAGCCCCGGCACCCTCGATCTCGGCTGCTAAGGCGTCGATGTCGATGCCGTCGTCTTTGGCGCTGCGTGGAAAACAGCGTCACCGCAACAGAACGTCAGTCTCAGCATCGCAGCGGGGGGTAGAGAGCCACGCTACAAACAACGGCACTCCCGCACGTGAAGGTAAACAGCACGGCACACAATCACATCAGTCTAATCTGCCGTCTGAAGCAGGACTTCAAGTCCAGGTAAATGATTCACAACTGGTAAACCTGCTCAGGAAGCCAAAACTCTGTGTGCTTTATTAAAGTCTCTCTGCACAACATGCCCGTTACATCCTCCCAAATCAATGAGGAAAACACCTCTGAAGACATATAGGACTTTATTTAATTATGAGATAAGTGATAGATAAAAAAAAACACAATAATGGACAAACTGCACAACAACTTAAGGAAAGTTCACCGCCTGTGAGCACAACCCGCTAGGCAAATTCACAGCCACACAAATCCCAGTGCTAGAGCCACAGCCTTCCTCACCACTTCAAGAGCACAACCAGTTCACAACTACCACAACCACAAACCATTAACCCAAATCCCAGTGCTACAGCCAGAGCCTTCCTCACCACTTCAAGAGCACAACCAGTTCACAACTACCACAACCACAAACCATTAACCCAAATCCCAGTGCTACAGCCACAGCCTTCCTCACCACTTCAAGAGCACAACCAGTTCACAACTACCACAACCACAAACCATTAACCCAAAGCCCAGGCATTAAAGCCAACGTGAGCGAGAGTAAAAACGAGAGAGAGCACTAGTGATGTTCCTACCTGCAGCAGAGCACTGATCATACAACGGTCACGCAAGACCTTTATAGAGAGAGAAGCATTTGGCCTTCCTTGCTCACTATTGCATCAGCAATGGAAAACACCTCACAGGGCAAGGCACATCACAAGACAGGGCAGATCTCTCTCTCTCTCTCACACACACACACACACACACACACACACACACACACACACACACGGGCTGCCTTCAGCGCACATAAGACTAGGCGATGAAACTCGCACGCGACAGTTGAATGACAGAGATATGAATGAGAGGAATACACTGATCTCATTGCTTTCTTAGGGGGATTTTAGTGTTTGGATCCAAGGATCCTGCAACCCTGAGCAAGATAAGCCTTCTGCGTTTAAAAGAAACGGTTTAAGGGACCAGACCGACCGGGGCTTAGCAACGCCCGTTTCCTTCCGCATTTTCCTTCTCCCAGTGAGCAACTTTGAGAATGGTGAAAACTTACTAAAACAAATATGTGCAGTTCTTGCCTTCCAAGTGTCACCTTTGTTAGTCTCCTCCCATAACATTGTTCCAGACAAAGGCCGAACAGCACTGTCAGGATTGAATTCAGTCAGCTGACAAACGTCTGCTCTTCGAAAGCAGTTAGGAAAGCCAGTCAGCACTCAGCACCGATTTTGCCTCTACAACAAACTGCGAGGGTCAGCCCTACAGCAACCACAGTAAACCAGACTCCATCATGTCCAGAACAACCACGTGTCCAGAACAACCACGTGTCCAGAACAACCACGTGTCCACTCCACGAAGTGAACAACTCCACCAAGTTTGGCGTCTCACGTTACTAGAACTACGACCTGGTTGTCAGGGGGAAGCGGAAGTGACGTAGAATTTGCAGTGCGGGAACTGAACATCCTGTCGGCCGATCCAGAATGACTCTGCTCCATTCAGATAGTGTCACCGCCAATAGAAACGCAGTTTTTAAAACGAGAGATTTAATCAATTCAGAAAGTAAACGGGCATTCTTGCTATTGACTGAGTGGGTCAGAGACTCTGCAGGGTCCTATTACTTAGACATTCACTGGACGGACTCTTAGGTTGAGGCCAGAGTGACTGTGTGACCATGTCTGGACAGGCTTACATAGTGAACCAGTGAAGAAAATGATTACGCAGTGGCTTTCACTGAGCTTTGTACATTTATAAAAACGATACAAACCATATTGTTATCGCGAAACCATTACAAAAACGCGTCTCGTTCTCATCGAGGCAAAAAAAATCCCAGTTAACTTGCATAAACTAGCAAGTTAAATCCAGCGTGCACCATTCTCATGCAAGCATGTGCAAAACAGACCCATAGATTCATTTTAAACGTAATTACGGACTAAAGGTTTTCCACAACCATCCTATAAACCAGGGGGGGTGATAGGGGACAATGCGGGGGAACCCGGGGGACAATAAAAAAGGACGAGGGTGATGGTTCACCAAACCCTGATGGTAGCGAACTAGCTCATGAAATGACAACTCCAGCTCTTTATTGGATGAATAAAGACCCTCGCAGATCGACTTGGTCCTCCACAATGAGACCAACACACACACAGGGCTGTAAGTGCAGCTGCCCCGAGTGAGCCGAGTGCCACATTCGCCACCTGGCCCCCCCACACTGAAACTACACTTGGGGTTCTGACCAAAAACACGCTGTCCTAATCTTACATACGGATACAGAGTTCATATGAAAGCGAGATCAGAGCAGATATATCGCCCCAGGTCCACATCCAGGAATATAAACCAGTACACGGACAACCCGGTACTAGTAACGCAGGCCCGGCCACACGAACCCACGTCTGAATACTAGCAGCCTGCCTTTAAACCAGCTGTGCATTCGACACGGTTCGTGTAGAAGGCTGGGACACGTGGATTACACTCCTGTCCTACCTAAACAACCACGACTTACCCGTCGTCTCCTTTATTTTTCTGTTTCTTGCCCATGATGGTCTCTGTAGTGATATTTACCCTCGTTGAGTAGTCACTGGTTAGCGCATATGGTTGGCTGTGCGAGCAGTGCGCATGCGCGCGTGGATGTGAAGCCTCGCACAACGTAGCGCGCGCGAAGCCTAGAGGCCTTTATCCTGACAATATACTTACAATAAAATGGGCAAATTATTGAAATTATTTTAGCGCCTCGGTATTAGTACAATTTAATGCAGCCACATTTCAACCGAATCGTTAAGTCCATCACAAAATTTGACCTCTGGGCGCTAACTTTTCGTACCACTTTGACACCGGGGGGGGGGGGGGGGGGGGACCAAAACCGGCTTTTGAAAAAGTCCCCCCCCCCCCCCAATTACGTCCATGTAGACAGGGTTTTCATTATAAACATGAGTCGAGACAATTTAGCACCATTGAAAGTGGTCTTGGCTTTTATTTAAACAACGAGAACAAAAATAGTATTTTTATTCACAATACAGCCACACAGTGGCGTGCACACATAGACATCAGGCACCACCAACTCTGCCCTTTATCAACGAAAGTGCACTTTTGAAACTTCGGGGCAGGGCCGGCCCTTCCATTAGGCGATATAGGCAAATGCTAGGGTCCCCCTCCGGGGCGCCGGCTGTCCAGGGGGGCGCTCGTGTGAATGCGTTATTTATTTATTCATTTACAAATGAACAATTTATAAATATGATTTATATTTATATGCCCACCAGCCAGGTCACATACGTTTTCTGTTGTATAGGTTTTGTTAGACAACATAAATTAACACATTCATTTGTGAAAGAAGAAACGGGAAGTTCCCCATTACCTGTGAAAAATGCCCATCTGCATTCGTGTAATGAAAACACTCAGTAGCCTATAACTCCTTCTCATACTTTTTGGTCTTTTTACTGTCTTAATTGTAGGCCTATGTTGATTTACTAATTGCAAAATATATGCAACAAGGCCTGCAGACAGTGGAGGGTAAACAGAAGTTAACTGAATGACATGACTGTAATATTGGATATGAATTTTTTATTTTATCAGTTCGCTGCGTGACTTTTCTCCATTGAAAACTCACGTTTAGAGAATGTTACAAATAAAATGTCACATTTCATTCAACATATGCTTGTAATTTTTTTTATAATGAAGTGTTCCACGTGCGCTAAAAAGTGCCCTTCACCACCCCCCCCGAGGACTTGCCCCCCAAAATATCTGTGCACGCCACCGCAGCCACAACATTTTCATAGAGACTATGGGTCTTTTTGGCCAGGTCTGGGCCCTGTGTGGTAGTTCTCAGGAAACCTGTGACAGCCACAGAAACCTCTTTTGGACAGAATCTGACGCCTGCCAGTGTGGAGCAAAGCTGCCTCACTGTGTCGGCAGGCAGCCAGTGGTGTGGTACATCCATGGAGCATCTCTCTATAACACCACTCTTAACGTCCATGTCGAGCACGATGTCCACGCCTTGCGCTACAAAAGAGATGCTGATGCTGAACTTGGGCGTCTTCCCGTACACCCATTCCCAGGATCTCAACTCGGCTGCCATTTTATTAACGCCTGGCATCAGTGAATCCACGCTAGGATCAACTGTGATGAGAGGACCGTCGCATCCAAACTCTGCATTGTAACCATTAGCAACTGCTTCCATGATGATGTGGGGATCCAACGTGGGATCCTCGTCTAAGAGGTTTTTAACAGGGGAGGGTACACTCGGGGTGGCGTTGCTTTTAATGCCTCGGTACGGGCTTTTCAGCACGGAGGAGAGTAAGGCACGATCGGCGGAGCACAGCAGCGTGCAGTGGTGATACGCGGACGTCATGCCCAACCTCGCGGCGCTGCCCGAGATCTTATAACGACCGTTAAGCAGGATGTCGGATCTCTCGGTCGCGCCGACGTCCAACGTGGGCCTGAGCCGTTTGAGGGCGCCGGTAACGACACGGAGGTTCCTGTGCCGGTCGTACTTCCTCTTGGAGGTGAAGAAGGTGATGTTGATGTTCCCCAGGTCGTGGAAGACCGTCCCGCCGCCGCTGCGCCGTCTGGCCAGGGGGAGACCCGCCCGTCTCATCAGAGGGAGGTCACACTCCTGCCAGGGGTTCTGGTGCCTGCCGATCACCACAGCTGGCGCGTTTGTCCACAGAAAGAGTATACTTCGGTCCTGCAGATCGATGTTGTCGTGTATCCAGTCCTCTAACGCCAGGTTCTGATAAATGTCAGTGGACGTTGATTTGAGAACGAGTCCCGATTTACCAACGTGGTCAAAACACGTTTTAAAATCAATACTGTGTCGGACAAGACGTGTCTTGACATACTCTCTCAATAAATTCCCCCAAATCATTGTTTTCTTTTCAAGACTCTCGACAGTCTGCTTCTGTCGTTTTCTGATAGTATAATGTGCAAATAATTACATTAAAATTAAAAACATGCCAACAACTGGGAATTTAGAATGGGCAGAATAAACTCACCTAGTCGATAGATGGTTTATTAGTATTGTGAGTTTTACTTCCGGTGTCAAAAGATGCTCTTCCCACTTTGTAAAAAAGTCTCTTTATTTTGGTTGCGATGTGACGTAGGTACATTTTCACAATAAAATAACAAACTAAAGTGTAATTATATTTCATGCACAAAAACGTCATTCGTAACACGTTTTGTGATGACACTTTTATTTTGGAAAAATTCTGTCCCATCTTTGACATTTGTTGAATGTTTCGATGGTCACCTAACCAGGTTTATTTCGGCAAGGGATATGAGGTGAGTTTAGATAATTGCTAATGGGGAAGTAAGGTTTTCTAAACAAATCTCGTAATTGTGCGCGTCTTGTTATATATAACAAAGTCGACTTGTCATGTTTATATTTACCTTATAGGTGAATTAATTCGCTCTAGACCCTGTCTGTCCTCGCCTCCCGCACTTTTCCATCCACCGAGTTTTTGCGCATTTTGAAAATGCGCATGAAAAAAGCTGGATGGAAAAAGACCAAAATTCGAAAAAAGCCCCAAATATCGCAAAAAGATTTTTACGCTAGGAGGAGGTGGAAAAGTTAGACTATCGCATCGCCAAAATTCGAAAAAACTGGATGGAAAAGGGTTTTTCGCATAAACGATGACGTATCATGCCTCAAGTCATGTGGTTCTGTACATGATCGCGATGTAAAGATGGCAAATGCATGCAAAAACAGTTCTGGAGAGAGCAAAAATTGAATTTAACTTCTCCATGTATAGAAAAGAAAAAGAAAAAAATGTTTCAAAACCTCAACGTGCAAAAATGCGTAACTGCCAGATGGACGTAAAACCACTATTGTTTGGCGTCCTCTCACGTGATCTAAAGTTTATTCGCATAACTTTAATGAATGGAAACAAGGCTTAATTCGCATTTTTTTCTGCCGAAACTCGGAAATTGCGCATTATTTTTTCGAAAGGTTTGGATGGAAACCCGGAGCGTAATTCAGTTACGACCACATTTTGTTGTCGTCATACTTGGCGTAATAGCGCGTCTAATGTGTGCTGATAAGGTTCACTGACCTTTTGTACATGTGCACGTTCAACTCGCTGAAAACGAACAGTGATTCCATCTCTGCCAAGTATGTCAGAACTATGAACCACAGATCCATATTGGAACATCAAACATTTAGTGCGTGTGTGTGAGAGAGTGAGAGTGAGAGAGAGTGCCATCATACTGAGGGCCTTCTCCACAAAAAAAATGTTCACAGTAAACTCCAGTAATACCACGATTATTAACAGTATCATTACTATTAATAGTTATTAGAATCTAGAACTAAAATAATTACTATTCTAGTTATCATTACATAACTAGAATAAGCACTCTTTCTGTGTATGCATGTGATACGCACATGCATACACATATTGACTGGGTCTACTATAGAAGTGTGGTTTTCAAACCAGCCATAGTGGATGAGTTTGAGAAGAAGGTCAGATATGTAGGAGTATACAGTAGGCAGCAAATCCCAGGAAGAACATTCAGGATCTCTGTCCAGAAGAGTGCCGTGCTGGGAACATTCTTGTAGCTGGACATGTTCAGGAACATGATTTCACCAGAAGACCACTGATGCGTTCCCCAAGACCAAGACAAAGTGAAGCATCCTTACTGACCCCACACGCCTATTGCTGAATTGTAGACCCTTTAAGTAAACACATACAGTCTTGGAACGGTAAACAGTCCTTTTCTTCTTCATTTGGAGGCTAACTGCTCACCAGTCTCTCCCATTGTAGGTTTGTGCAGCCACTGGTACACTATGTCTCTGTGTCGAATGTTTTTTGTGGTTAATTTATATTCCCAAGTGTGTTTTCGTGATTCTTACATGGCTGTGTGGGTGGAAACTTTGGATGCACACAGAGAAGACACTTTGTTAGAAATGCCTGCCTTGTACCTCCACTCATTACATTAACCTTATTGTTGCATCTAACAGACTGTTCCCTGTTCATCAAACGAATGACTGTGTCTTTCTGGCTGGACATGTGCAGTATGTTGATTATGTTTAAGTGAAATACTCCACAATAAAAGGACATTATTAAATAATACAAATGTATTAACTTTTACTAAAAAATTAAATCATGTCTATTTTTTTGTTTAATTACAGTATTGATAAAGTTGTATTTTAACAACTGTTTATTGTATGCTTATTGCAAAGTATTATCAAAGTTATAGTAATGATAACATTTATAGATTTTTTTGTATTCTTTATTGATCTACCTTTATTGTGAAGCCATACTGATTTAAGTCACATATGTCTTTTTTGTTTACCTTGTGATTACACTGGTTATAATTTTGAAAAGATTTTATTAACAGATTTTGTAACAAAATTGAGATTAAGAGTTGCGATTACGCTTACTTGTATTTAATTATAAATTCGGTATTCCGTAATAGCGTTAACTTTGCTCTAAACTATATTAATAAAGTTGGGAACCGATGATTGGATAAAGCCTCCAAAGCGCCCGTGGCTGTTTGGTCATTCCTCAAGGACCGCCCTAAGTGGGCGGAGTCTCGCTCGTGGACGTTTCCGGTGCTGTCCGCCCGAGGAAGACGCGAGTCGCGAGCTGCAGGTAGGGACACCGACTCGACTCCACGCTTGATGTCCTCCGTTATCAGTCCATCTTGGGCGACATCACGCTGATTTAACACGTTATTGAGACGTTTGTCCTGTCGTAGGTTTGCGCGAGATCGTTCATTCGTGTCCGCGACGTGGTTTAACGTCTCGAGAGTAAACCGGCGGTTCGGGATGTCAGGACGTGTTGATGTCCCCGCCGAGGTCACGGCGCCGCATGGGCGTTACGCGCGAGCAGCACCGCGGGTCGAAGGAGGCGCGGACCGTGATGTGCACGTTCACGTGCGTTCGGTTCGTGCACGAGTTAAGAGTGCGTGCGGAACGGACGGTGTCTCGCCGCCGGTGGAGGAGCTGACGTTCGCCGCCAGAACACTGTCAGCAGCGCCGCTCGCCTGTTATTTATAGCCTTCCTGGTTCCGACGAAGTCTGGGTTGAGCCCGGAGCCCTGGCGTGAGCCCGGGCCCGGTACTGCACCAGTCTGGTTGGTTCAGGCGGCCCGTTAGCGGCGCAGTGGCGCAGGCAGGACCCGGTTTTACGGTTGTGATGTAGACACCATCACACCACCTCGGCACCGGACACTGCAAGGCTTTAAAAAGTGAATTTCCTAATATATGTCTTCACTGTTGCTAAAGAATGTGGTGCACAATAGTGGCTTCCAGTGGGAGTAACTGAACTTGACATAAACTCTCCACTGGACCCAGGAGGATGCTTCTGGTATATTAGTCCATTTGGGTGTGTGTGTGTGTGTGTGTGTGTGTACTCGCATCTATGTGTCTTCCGTTTTCCAGAGAGTGTCGTGCCTCTTGTACACTGAAGCCATTGTCAGGACAATAACTACGAGGGGGTGTTCGTTAACGGCCAGACAAGCCTGTTGTGTCAGCGCTTTTCAAGCTCCAAAAACCTCCGTTCCGGTTATGTAAACCGGGAGTCCGAGACCAAGTTCAACGGAGACAGCTATTAGTCCGATCTGTCTTAGTTTACATTATTTGGCAGGCGCCTATATCCAGAGTGTTTTAGTGTGTGTGTGTGTGCTCTCTGGGAATCAAAACCACTAGCGTGGTGTTATTAACACCTTACTCTACCTGCTGGACCAGGTGAGCTACACCACAACCTCGGAGGGCTCTCTTTGTTATTAGTGTAGTTCTTCAGTAATTCTCTAGCCGTGGAGTATAACATCCTTTGTTTGAGCATGACTGATATATTTACAGCATTGCACTAATGTTCTCAGACACTCAATATTGTCTACAGTTACTGTAATGCACACTCACATTTGATGGATCATAATCTGACCCTCGCTAGATTATAATCTAATCCCTCCCCCAGCTGCTTGCCACCCTCTGATTAGGCTGACGGTGTCGAAGGAAACGATGAGATGAAGGGTAGGACACGAGACTGCTGCACTAGGCAGGTCTGGAGTGCAAAGCAAGGATCATAACACTGTGTGTGTGTGTGTGCACTAAAAACTTTTAGAGATGATGCCACTCCCAGGAGTGGCGGTGGTTTGTGGCATGTTCTGTGGAGTTTAAGCTTGTCTAGAACGTGCGTTGTAGCTGTGAGCTGAAACCACTTCCTACACATCTTGGCCACTTGTCTGTTGTGCTCAAGCACAATGTTGTGTTGTGTAAGCACTATGTTGTGTTGTGTAAGCACTATGTTGTGTTGCATTTCCTTACCAAGTGTTGCCATATTAGCTTCATCAAATTCGGCTCAAGAGACCCAATTATGGTTTGTGTGTGTGTTTGAAAGAGAAATATGTCTATGAGCCGATGTGAATGCATGATATCCACTTTCACGCTGTTTTTGTGTGTATGTGTGTGTGTGTGTGTGTGTGTGTGTGTGTGTGTGTGTGTGTGTGTGTGTGTTGCAGCAGTTGTTAATGGACCAGTCGTGTACGGTGCCACTGTTAGAGGAACAGAGCACCTCAGGACCAGAGTTCCATGTTTCTTCAGATGTGAGAATGCCACTCCGTCTCCTGACCTTCACACACACACACACACACACACACACACACACACACACACTAGCACATCCATGCAGTCTGCAGAATAATCCTCCAGCTAGGATTGTTTTTGTGACTGGGAACCTTGTAGGAAAAGGAAACCTTGAATAAGTACGTGGGTAGGAACGCTCCTGCTTTAACTACCACACTACAGCATCATAACCTGTTACCACCATAGACCTGTTCTTGTTTTTGTTCCAACACTTTCCCCACCAGAGCGGGTAAAACGTGTCCCACCCCATATCAGCCATGCTGTCCTCCTCCATCCCCTGATCCTCCCCACCCCTTCATTGTAAACACTAGTTTCTAACTCCAGTTGATTTTTTCTTTGCCAGGCCTCTGAGCTCATTGGATAATTGTGTAATAATATGAACCGCTGAACTATGACTCATGACTCTTGTCTTTTTGTTGCTGATCTGAGTCCAGCTTCTCAGCTCCCTTCGCAATGGCTCATATTACAAATTGGATACAGGAAGCCGTTCTCAGGCCTGAAGAGGAAAACATGCACTCAACCAGATTTATGAACAAACTTATCACTTTATCTAATCTCAGATGGATTGTCTTACCGTTACATAACAGTTCAGCTTGACTGCTATAATACTACATGGAAGTCCCTATGAGTTCACTGTATTTAATTATTAATCGCTTGTAGATTATACATAAAAGATACTCACAGACCACAAATTTGCGAAGGAATCCTCTTTTCCTGGTTTCGATATCCAGGCTTAAATTCAAATAATGTGATATTAAAGTGATGAGGAAGGATCCTCATTTGACCCGTTTCCATATTTTAAAGACTGAAGCTCAGGGGACTGCACTCTTCAGTTAGTCTCTTTCATGTTCTTGTTTTTCATGTTCTTGTTTTTCATGTTCTTGTTTTCTGTCATTGCTTCTGCAAGTTGTTGTGAAATTATGAAAAAGGTTATTTTTCACAACTCACCTGAGTTCTGATCGAACATCATCGTTCTCTCTGTCTCTCTCTCTCTCTCTCTTTGTTTCATTACATCTCTTTCCTGCTCTCTTCCTGTCTCCCTCGTTTCCCCATTCACATCTCCTACAGTAACTCATTCTGGTTCGTTCTGTTTTATGCTGGTTTATGCTGGTCCATTCTGGTTCATACTGGTCCATTCTGGTTCATACTGGTCCATTCTGGGTTGTGGTGGTTCATGGTGTTTGTAGTCCCCTGCCACACTCTCCTCACCAAGGCCTTGCTTCACCTCTCGCTCTCGTCTGAGAAGCCAAACCTTTAAAGTGCTAACGGTCAGTGGCAGGAACGCTGTTGACCTCTACCCAGCGTTGTTCGGAGATACGCTGAGCTGTCACTCCAAACATTTAAGAGAATAATGAAGTATTGTGAAGAAGAGCGATGGAACGAGGGTGTGGGAGCCAGAGGAAGGAATGCAGGAGAGTGGTAGACAACAGAGAGTTCTACACATTACCTCACGACATGGCTGCCTCACAACATGGCTGCCTTACAACATGGCTACCTCACGACATGGCTACCTCATGGCTGACTACAATCGAAGAATACTGCAGTGGAACTGCTCGAATCCACTCAGTTTATTTATTTGTTTATGAATTTATCTACTCGTTTCTTATTTGGAATATATTCAATCGTCTCTAATGGGAGACACAGTTTCATTGTACTTGTTCGGTGAAAATGTAACTGTTCTGTTCTATCTAAAGAGATGCCCTTTTGTTTCCCAAGCAGGATGGGTTTGCAAACATAAAGATATTAGTGGAGGACCAGCTTCAGACCAGCATGGTTAGTAAATACGTAATTACATACATACTGAGGAGCAGAGGAAACCACTGTTTCTACACTCCCAAATGTGTGACCATAACATTTACACATGCACACACTGCTTAGTGATAGCTGGGTTAGACTCACTCTGTTTTGTTGTTTTTCTTTTTACTCTGTCTCTTTTTTTTCTCTCCCTCCCTCTTTATTTTTAGGTGGTGGGGATAGTGATTGGTGCGGGCGTCGCCATAGTCTTGATCGCTGTTCTCATCTTCTTTGCCCTGCGTAGGATCCAGCTACGGAGTCAGTATCAAGAACCTTCTAGAAAGTTCCTCAGTTTCTTACATTACTTCAGCACCTTCTTTTAATTTGTCAGTAATTATCTAAGATATAAAATGACTCTTTGCTTTATAAATGTCTAATTCTTTTTGTGAAAGAGATATTTAACTTTTCAAATCAGGCTAGTCCTGCCTATTTACCTCATTTTCTACCTCATTCATAATAAATGTATTATTTCTCTTGGTCTATTTTGATATGAACTATATTGCCAACAATAATATAGAGAAAAAAAAACAAAAAAAAAAAACCTTGGTCCACCCTTTGTCGCACCACTAGCATCAAACTCCCTTCGTACAGCATAGCAATAAATTCACACAAATTTCTACACTCAATTTAGCATGTTCACCCCCAGCTGATACCGTTGTCCTTCCCCACTGGAACACAACACGTCAAACGCCCTTATGGTCGTGGTGCTGAAGGACCCAACTGCTTTGGGGGGGGGGGGGGGGGGGGGGGTTGAACTGTGACCTTTTGACCTTTAACCTTTTGTACCTACAGACCTGGCGGCTCAAGAAGCTCCGAAGTACCGCTTCCGTAAGCGGGACAAGGTGTTGTTCTATGGCAGGAAGATCATGCGGAAGGTGTCTCAGTCCACCTCCTCCCTGGTGGGCACCTCCTCCTGCTCCCGACCAAGACTCAAGAAGAAGCAGAAGATGCTCAACATCGCCAAAAAGTACGTGTCGGTGACCACGACTCCGCCTTACTGGGGCGGGGCTCCGCCTTATTGTCTGGAGACTCTGGTGAGTTGTACACTCTCGGTGTCTGTCTGTTAGGATCCTGCGTTTTAAGAAGGAGGTGCCCACGCTGCAGATGAAGGAGCCTCCCCCCTCCGTGCTGGAGGCCGACCTCACCGAGTTCGACGTGGCCAACTCGCACCTGCCCTCCGAGGTGCTCTACATGCTGAAAAACGTGCGGTAAGCAGGCTCGCATTTATACTCTATTTACTATATACTATACACGTGGACCCCCTCACTGTGTGGGTGTGGCTACATATGTATGGCCCCTCATCACTGTGTGGGTAGGGTTACATGTGGCCCCTCCTCACTGTGTAGGTGGGGCTACATGTGGTGTTTCTTTATTGCAGTCATTATTACATCACCTCTCTCTGTGTTGTGTTTGTTTTGTCTGTGTGTGTGTGTGTGTGTGTGTTTTGTCTGTGTTTGCGTGTGTGTGCGCGTGTGTGTGTGCGCGTGTGTGTGTGTGTGTTTTGTCTGTGTTTGCGTGTGTGTGTGTGTGTGCGCGTGTGTGTGTGCGTGGGTGTGTGCGTCTGTGTTTGCGTGTGTGTGCGTGCGTGTGTGCGTGTGTGTGTGCGTGTGTGTGTGTAGTGTATTAGGACACTTTGAGAAGCCCTTGTTTCTGGAGCTGTGCAAGCACATGGTGTTCCTGCAGGTCCAGCAGGGCGAGTACGTCTTCAGGCCCGGACAGCCCGACAGCAGCATCTACGTGGTGCAGGACGGCAAACTGGAGCTGTGCCTCACTGGACAGGTGTGTGTCTGTGTGTGTCTGTCTGTCTGTGTGTGTGTGTCTGTCTGTGTGTGCATGCGTGTGTGCGTGTGTCTGTGCATGTGTGTGTGCACGCATGTGTGTGTGTGTCTGTCCGTGTGTCTCTTTGTGTGTGTGTGTGTGTGCACGCATGTTTGTGTGTGTCTGTGTGCATGTGTCTGTCTGTGTGTGTGTGTGTGTCTGAGTGTGTGTGTCTGTGTCTTTGCATATCATTTTGCTCCAGGCTCATGTTTGTATCCTGTAGGGAGGCGGATGATTCACTTTTTGGCATCTGTGTGTATGTTGAAGAATTAGTGTAGCTACTGAAATACATAATAGATCAGTATAAATGCACTATACCTTTACACAGTATATTCTAGAACATTGGGAAATCTGTATGTTATTAAGAGTCTTAACCACTTGCTTCTTGCCAAAGGAAAGATTAGATTTTTTTATGACCTTGACCCAATATTGAAGATATTGAAGTGTGAAAATGATCTCTTATCGCTCCAAAAAATACTTGAATAATTTTCTCTCATTCTCTTTCTCTCTCTCTCTCTCTCTAAAGGATGGGAAGGATGGAGTGGTGAAGGAGGTGTACCCTGGAGATTCTGTTCATAGCCTCTTGAGCATTCTTGATGTCATCACAGTAAGCCAAGCCCACTTCCTGTCTCTGTGTTTGGTTACAGGCCGTCTGCTTTCTTCCTAATCCCTCCTGTGTGTGTGTGTGTGTGTGTGACAGGGCCATCAGCGGCCGTACCGCACGGTGTCGGCCCGGGCTGCGGAGGTGTCCACTGTGCTCCGTCTGCCTGTGGAGGCATTCCTCGCCATCTTTGAGAAGTACCCCGAGAGTCTGGTGCGCGTGGTACAGGTGAGGGCCCCGCCCCCTCTGGTGCGTGTGGTACAGGTGAGGGCCCCGCCCCCTCTGGTGCGCGTGGTACAGGTGAGGGCCCCGCCCCCTCTGGTGCGCGTGGTACAGGTGTGGGCCCCGCCCCCTCTGGTGCACGTGGTACAGGTGTGGGCCCCGCCCCCTCTGGTGCACGTGGTACAGGTGTGGGCCCCGCCCCTTCTGGTGCATGTTTTACAGGACGTGTGATTCCACTGCACGACACTACCGTAGTGATCGACTCACCAGGAATCAACATTAAGTGCACATATTACCTACACAATTCCTGAATGAACTGAATAAACAATAAATACATTTAAACTTTAACCTGACCACAAAAAAAAAAAAACATTAAAACTCAAACATAAAGTGCACTAAAGGTCTCGTAGTGCGTCATGGTGCGTCTGTGCGTGAGACGCTGTCTGCATGTGAGGCGAGTGTGTGTGGATGTGTGAGCCCGTGAACTTCATGTCTCTCATCTGTAGATAATCATGGTGAGACTGCAGAGGGTGACGGTTCTGGCACTGCACAACTACCTGGGCCTCACCAATGAACTGTTCAGCCATGTAAGACACACACACACACACACACACACACACACACACACACACACACACACACACACACAAGCTACTTCTCTGAGTCTGAGTCTCTCATGTGTTAGACGTTCAGCATAAAATTTTTACAAATATTGGTTGTGAAAACATGATATTGGAATTTTTAAGAAATAGTCCTGTATCTCGTGTGTGTGTGTTTGTGTGTGTGTGTGTGTGTGTGTGTGTGTGTGCAGGAGATGCAGCCCCTGCGTCTATCCGCCCCTCCCCCTCACGCCACCCGCACAAGCCCCGTTCGCCACGGAAAACGCTTCAGTAGTCTCACAGTGCCCGAGGAGCAGCGGGAAGCAGCCGTACGCGAGTCCGGAGGTAAGACACAGTACCGGGACCAGACCGGGACCTGACCGGGACCAGACTGGAACCTGACCGGGACCAGACCCGGGTGGGGTGGGTGGGGCGGGCTGGATAAAGAATGTCAAACTCTCCAGTCCTAGAGAGTTCAGTGTGCTGTCTGTCAGACAGCAGGTCAGAGGTCACAGGACTCTGTGTACGTGAGAATGAACACACTCACACCGCCTGACTACATCAGGCGAAGTGCTTCAGTTACACCGATTGTGTCTCCATGTGTGGGCCGCAGAATCCTTGATGTACTGCTAACTGGCTAAGTAGTCGCTAATTGTCGATGTCGCAGATGGTGACATTAACCTTAGGAGTGTCATTGCTCAGTACTGATTACACAGTAGTACATTATTAATCTACATTTAAAGTTGATGAACCTCTTTTATAAGGAACATTTGTGCCCACACGTACCATTTGTCAATGTTTTGGTCCTCATGGTTCATTGTGAGAGAATCTTCACATCTCCGTCTAGGATCTCGTATGGGAGATGTTTTGTAAGCTCAGCCCGATGCCTGCCTTGGTGAAACCTGTGTTGGGTTGGTCATTGTGACAAAAACAAACAAACAAACGTGTGTTGCAGGGGATCATGGGAAGGAAGGCGGAGTCATTCCCACCCTCAGCAGGGCTATCTCTATGCCTGTGGATATCGCTGGTGAGCACGTGTATGTGTGTGCACCTGCCTGCCTATATGTATGTTAGTGTGTAGTCCTACCACAGCACCCTAGTAGAGTTGATTAAATAATCTAGTCTGACAGGTTCCATGAAGTAATAGGCCAATATTTGGAGTGTGTATGTGTTGTTTGGGTAGCTGCAGTGAGTGTGTTTAGTGAAGTAAACCCTGTGTAAGTTTCTGTAGTTTTCGAGTGTAGTGATATATGCACGTGTGCCTGCTACCACAGATCATGACCAGATCATGAACGAATCATGCTAATGTGGGTGACTGTCATGTTATTTGCTGTGTTGCGTCTGACTGTACAAAGTAAATGGTTGTGGTTAACCTCATCCTTCCCTTTAAACACATGCTGACATTTGTATGAAACCGAGAGAGGTATGAAGACTGTACGTGTGTGTGTGTGTGTGTGTGTATGCAGGAATGCAAAAGAGCCTTCGATCTGATTTTGATATGGCATATGAGAGAGGTCGCATATCTGTGTCTGCCGAAGATGGAGCACCCACACCACCCACATTTACACGGGTTCGAAGATCACACACAAGCACACGTCTTAACGTGGACTAGCCACACAGAGACACACATAATCACACACAAGCACACGTCTTTACGTGGACTAGCTACACAGAGACACACATAATCACCCAGACAGTAGCCACATTTTATAAGGGTTATACCCCCCACTCACTTTTACCCTCACACCTACATAAACACCACACATGTTAATAAGAGTTACACACACAAAGATATTTATTTATGGGTGGTTTATTTATTTATTAAACACACAGGTCTTGGTTTTTCCAGTAGTAGTTCATGTGAACATAATGTTAACATATGAAAACTATGCTATGTGTAGTGCTTTGCCGGAAAGAAGGATTAATTAATGGGAATTAATTCTGTGTGTGCGTGCGTGTGTGTGTGTGTGTGTGTGTGTGTGTCAGTCTCAGGACCAGCGGGAGAGGAGGGTAACCGTGGACGACGTTCCTTCCGGTGTGTATTTGTACCCGGAAGAGGAAGTGGGCCTAGAGAATGTTTACGGCCCGTTACCGGGACGACATAATGCCGCCCTGTTTGAGGAGGCTCAGAAAGATATCCTCAAACTCATGAGAATAGAGGTACACACACACACACACACACACACACCTGTACACACACACACACACACACACAGAGTTTTAAAAGATTAGCAACGTGTGTATACAGGTCTTAGGCCACCTAAGTATGTTTAATTTAAGTATGTTTAATTTAAGTATGTTTAATTCATGCTATTTATCCAGAATGAGGTGATAAATTCTTCCTCGTTTCTTTTAGCTCTGACGGGTTTCTGTTCATTGCTGGCTAAGTGATCTTAAGCAATCTCAGGCACTTACAGGCACACACAGCCTGTTCCAGCTCGTAAACGGGACCTTTGGGGCCCGGCGGACCGCTCTGAGGTCAGGCCCGGCCCGTGGAGTCTCGGCCACGCCTCCCTCTCAGCCCGCACTCCTCCACTCATTCCTCCTTCTTGTCATTAAGGACCCTTCACTGCTGAACGGGAGAGTGATGCTGCACCACGCCAAAGCTGGAGCTGTACTGGCCAGGCAGGGAGACCAGGTGAGTCCTCCATTATATATCCCTCTATTACACCCCTCTATTACATATCCCTCCATCCCTCCATCACCATCCCTCTATTACACCCCTCTATTACATATTCCTCCATCCCTCCATCACCATCCCTCTATTACACCCCTCTATTACATATCCCTCCATCCCTCCATCACCATCCTTCTATTACACCCCTCTATTACATATCCCTCCATCCCTCCATCACCATCCCTCTATTACACCCCTCTATTACATATCCCTCCATCACCATCCCTCTATTACACCCCTCTATTACATATCCCTCCATCCCTATTCCTCTATTACACATCCCTCTATTACATATCCCTCCATCCCTCCATCACCATTCCTCTATTACACATCCCTCTATTACACCCCTCTATTACATATCCCTCCATCCCTCCATCACCACCCCTCTTTTACACATCCCTCTATTACACTCCTCTATTACATATCCCTCCATCACCATCCCTCTATTACACCCCTCTATTACATATCCCTCCATCACCATTCCTCTATTACACCCCTCTATTACATATCCCTCCATCCCTCCATCACCATCCCTCTATTACATATCCCTCCATTACACATCCCTCCATCCCTCCATCACCATCCCTCTATTACACATCCCTATTACACTCCTCTATTACATATCCCTCCATCACCATCCCTCTATTACATACCCCTCTATTACATATCCCTCCATCATCATCCCTCTATTACATATCCCTCCATTACACATCCCTCTATTACATATCCCTCCATCACCATCCCTCTATTACACCCCTCTATTACATATCCCTCCATTACACATCCCTCTATTACACCCCTCTATTACATATCCCTCCATCCCTCTATTACACATCCCTCTATTACACCCCTCTATTACATATCCCTCCATCACCATCCCTCTATTACACATCCCTCTATTACACTCCTCTATTACATATCCCTCCATTACACATCCCTCTATTACACCCCTCTATTACATATCCCTCCATCCCTCCATCAACATCCCTCTATTACATATCCCTCCATTACACATCCCTCTATTACATATCCCTCCATCCCTCCATCACCATCCCTCTATTACATATCCCTCCATTACAAATCCCTCTATTACACTCCTCTATTACATATCCCTCCATCCCTCCATCATAATCTCTCTATTACATATCCCTCCATCACCATCCCTATATTACATATCACTCCATCCCTCCATCACCATCCCTCTATTACACCCCTCTATTACATATCCCTCCATCCCTCCATCACCATCCCTCTATTACATATCCCTCCATCCCTCCATCACCATCCCTCTATTACATATCCCTCCATTACACATCCCTCTATTACACCCCTCTATTACATATCCCTCCATCCCTCCATCATAATCTCTCTATTACATATCCCTCCATCACCATCCCTCTATTACATATCCCTCCATCACCAACCCTCTATTACACATCCCTCTATTACACCCCTCTAATAATAATAATAAATTTTATTTATAAAGCGCCTTTCATGAGACCCAAGGACACTGTACAATAAAACATTAATAATAATAATAAAAATTATAATTAAAAATGTTATAAATAATAAAAACCAAACAATGATTACACGAACAATTGCTCACTCATGCTAGCTGATATAGATGAGTTTTCAAACTGATTTTGAACGACGGTAAAGACTGACAGGTACGTAACTGTAACGGGAGATCATTCCATAGTTTAGGACCAGCAACACTAAAAGCCCTGTCACCTAGAGTACGCAATTTTGCAGATGGAACTGCTAGAAGTGAGTTAGAGGAGCGTAAAGTGTGTGTCTGAATATAATTCTCCAAGAGGCTAGACAGGTATGAGGGGGCAAGGCCATGACGAGATTTAAAAACCAGTACCAGTATTTTATACTGGATTCGCAGCTGTACTGGCAGCCAGTGAAGATCCCTCAACACTGGTGTAATGTGTTCCCGAGATCTTGTATGGGTCAATACCCTGGCTGCAGCGTTTTGGACATACTGCAGCCTGTTCAACAGCCGATTGGGGAGACCATGTAATACTGCATTACAGTAATCAATACGCGATGTTACAAATGCGTGTATAATGGTCTCAGCAGCAGAAAAGAAAAGATATGGGCGGATTCTTGAGATGCTCTTGAGGTGGTAGAAGGCAGATTTACTAATAGTTTTAATATGAGGCTCGAATGACAGTGTTGTGTCAAAAGTAACACCCAAGTTGCGGACCTGATCCGAGGAAGAGACAACAAAGCCCGGTATAGTGAAGGGGATGTTACTGAACTTCCTGATAGTCGCAGGTGAGGAAATCAGCATGGCTTCAGATTTTTTGCTGTTTAGGCTTAGGAAGTTATCACTCATCCAGGCCTGAACATCAGTTAGGCATTCAAGCAGTGTAGTTATAGGAAGAGTATGAGATGGTTTGGTGCAGATATAGATTTGTACATCATCTGCATAACAGTCAAACTGGAACCCATGCCTTCTAATTATATTGCCAAGAGGGAGCATGTACAGTATAAAGAGCAACGGGCCAAGCACTGAACCCTGAGGGACACCATGGGACAACACACACAGATCTGACTGATATCTCCCAAACGAAACAAACTGCTGCCTATCAGCAAGGTAAGATTGGAACCAATTTAGCGCAGTTCCGTTCACGCCAACCAATGTAGCAAGCCTGGTAAGTAGCAAGTTATGGAAAACCGTGTCAAAAGCAGCAGTAAGATCCAATAAAATCAACACATTCGGCATCCCCTGGTCAGCAGCTAATAGTAGATCATTCACCACCTTTACCAGTGCAGTTTCTGTACTATGATTCTTTCTGAAACCAGACTGGAACACTTCAAACAATTCATTTGATTCCAGATGATCATTTAGCTGGGAAGCAACAGTTCGCTCTAACACTTTGGCCAGAAAAGGTAAATTAGAAATTGGCCTGAAGTTTGCAAAGTTGTCTGGGTCTAAGCCAGGTTTTTTTAGCACAGGAGTAACAGCTGCTAACTTCAAACTTCCACACTGGAACCAATCCTGAAGTGAGTGATGCATTTATGGCCTTTGTAATAAGGGGACAGATGGCAGGGAGACACTGTTTCACCCACTGTGTTGGGATAGGGTCTAACTGACAGGTAGTGGCTCTTGAGTTTAAAATGAGCTGAGCAACAAAACCCTCGTTCACAGTAGAAAAAGTGGAAAGATGCTTACCCGTAAATTGAACAGACAGAGAGTGAAGATTAACAGAGGGTGAAATGACGGGAAACTGTGCATAAATAGAGTCAATTTTACGATTAAAGAAGTCCAGAAACTGTGAGCAGAGGTCAACGGAGGGGGTTAACGGAAAGCAATTGAGTGGACGTATCAACTTATTGACAGTTTGAAAGAGAGCTCTGGGATTGCCATTTGCGCGTTGAATGAGGTTGGAGTAGTAAAATGATTCTGCTTTTTGCAATTCCAGTTTGTAATAGCTGACGTGGTCCTTATACGCGAGAGCATGCACCGTCAAGCCAGTGCTCTTCCAGCGACGCTCAAGCTGACGACCCACTGCTTTCAGCTTACGCAGCTCTGGTGTGCACCAGGGTGCGGGGTGAATAAAAGTTGCTTTGCGAGTCTTTAGTGGTGCCAATTCACTAAAGATAGCAGAGAGGGTACTGTCGTAATAAGCCACAAGTTGGTCTGCATTGTGACCATCAAGAGCAGTGTGATCGGTCTGACTGAGCATTTCCATGAGGACAGGAGGAGTGATATTTCTAGTATCCCTAAACGAGAACTGGTGTGATTCGCGCTGCCCACGCTTAAAACATGGAATGACAAAATTGAAAAACACAGCCTTATGGTCCGAAATAAACAGTTCAACTCCACACAAGTTAGTAGGAGCAATGCCAACAGAACAAACAATGTCCAAAGTATGACCTTTGTTATGCGTGGGAAAATTTACATTCTGAACAATATCAAAACATGTGAGCAGATCTAAAAAACTTTTAGCAAATGAGCAGTTGTCAGAATCAACATGAATGTTGAAATCACCAAGCAGCAGCACATTAGGGTACACCGGTATAAGAGAACTGAGCATGTCAGAAAATTCAGTAATAAAACCCTGTGATAATTTCGGTGGCCGATAAATGAGCAAAATCAACACAGATCTGGAGGCAGAAATGAGCAGTGCAAGACATTCAAAAGAAATCAGAGGGGGAAGTGGAATCGTTCTAACTTTAAGATTAGATCTGTACACCACAGCAAGTCCCCCACCCCGACCCGATAAACGCGGCTGCGATACGTATAAATAATCAGCAGGTAAAGTTTGGTTGAGTGCGATAAAATCATTAGGTTGCTGCCATGTTTCAGTCAGAAAGAACAGATCAATATTATGCTCCACAATAACTTCAGCAATGAGTGATGCTTTGTTATTAAGAGAGCGTACATTCAATAGCGCAAATTGAACGTTAAAGTCAGTGTTCAGTGGAGGCAGATTTATTGTTTGAACATATTGTAATGTCCGACCACTAGTTTGTGTAGAGGAGTCTGGCGTTTCCAGGGTAATGTTTGGACGACACGATGACCAAAGTGTGGGAATATTGTTCAGATGCGGTTTGTAAATGAATGTGCGTCCAGAGCCTCGGTGGCAGTATTTAGGTCTCCGTAATATGCCGAGGTGGCGAAGACGATTAAATGAATCAGGGAGTTTATAGTGAGTGTTCTGTAGAGCGTGTAATTCACTAAAAGAATACCTTACAGTCCTTGCAGCCATGCTGAACTGTCTTATTAACACAGACAGAAGCAATCAAACTGAAATCAATTTGCTCACTGTTTGACTGCATAGATGATATACAGACATGGATGTCTGACAATTTTCTGCAGTTAAATAAACAGAAGACAGAGGTTCTTGTTATTGGCAGTGATTCACAAAGGAATGATGTCCAGACTTATTTAAATCAAATGAATCTGAATGCCAGACAATGTGTTAAGAACCTGGGCGTCACCTTTGATAATGAGCTCAGCTTCAAATCACACATCATGACTACATGCAAGACAGCTTATTTTCACCTTCGAAACATCGCTAAGGTCCGAGATATGCTCTCTCCTGCTGACAGTGAAAAACTTGTCCATGCATTTATCACATCAAGGCTAGATTATTGTAACGCTGTTCTATCTGCTCTTCCAAAGAGCTCTATTTCGCACCTACAGCGAGTTCAGAACGCGGCTACAAGGGTTCTGACCCGCAGGAGGAAGAGAGATCATATTACACCTGCACTCCACTCACTGCACTGGTTACCTGTCAGCTTTAGAATAGATTTTAAGGTTCTAGTCATGGTTTTTAAATGTCTTCATGGTCTTGCCCCTCTTTAGCTGAGTGAAATGATGGTTAGATATGTTCCAGTCAGGTCTCTCAGGTCTTCAAACAGTAATCTACTGGTGATTCCTAAAAGCAGATTAAAGATTGGCGAGGGTGCTTTTAGCCACTATGGCCCAAAGCTCTGGAATTCTCTTCCTGAAGAGCTCAGAGGCATTTCATCCCTGCATAGTTTTAAGAGCAGTCTCAAAACATTCCTGTTTAGATCCGCTTTTAGTTAAGAAACTCTATCTTAATAGTTTTATCTTATTTACTTTACTTTTTATTATCTTATTTACTTTACTTTTTTACTTTTTGTTATTTTAATATTTTTATCTTTAATTTCTTTTAACATTTTCCTTTTGTCTTTTTGTCTTATCTCCTTTTAATGTTTCTTTTATTTATACTGTAAAGCACTTTGAGTTACATGTATGTATGAAAGGTGCTATACAAATAAAGATTATTATTATTATTATTACACATCCCTCTATTACACATCCCTCTATTACATATCCCTCTATTACACATCCCTCTATTACACCCCTCTATTACATATCCCTCCATTACCATCCCTCTATTACATATCCCTCCATCACATAATCTCTCTATCCCATCAGTCTTTATCTAAAAGGTTTTTCATACATTTACCTCTAATTCTTTGGTTCGCGTTCATTTTTATGTGGTTACAATGTGTGTGGTCTTCGAACTAGCCACAGTGGTCCTTTAATTCTCTATTTCCAGTTGATTTCCCAGTTTAAATCTCTTTACAGTCGATTTCCCAGTTGAATTCTCTATTTGTCCTCTCCTCCATTCACATCCCTCCGTTCGTCTGGGCCCTCTGCAGGACGTGAGTCTGCACTTTGTGCTGTCTGGCTGCCTCCACGTCTACCAGCGGATGATTGACAAGCAGGAGGACGTGTGCCTGTTCACCACCCAGCCGGGTGAGATGGTGGGCCAGCTGGCCGTCCTGACGGGCGAGCCCCTCATCTTCACCATCCGCGCCGTCCGAGACTGCACCTTCCTCAAGATCTCCAAGTCCGACTTCTACGAGTGAGTGCTGCCCACACGGGCTGCCCTGCTGAGCCACGACCCCCTGACCCCATGACCCCACACCCGCTCTACCACATTTATCACATGAATTTATTTTATTATATAAGCACAAATCTTTGTCACGTGTAGTGTTTGTAGTACATACATCACACAAAGTTTGAGTTTGTAACGCGTTATATTTCATATATGATTCTAATGAGGACTTGTGCTCTCTACTGCCCTCTGTAGGATAATGCGGGAGCAGCCCAGTGTGGTCCTGAGTGCAGCTCACACAGTGGCCATCCGCATGTCAGCGTTCGTAAGGCAGATGGACTTCGCCATAGACTGGATGGCTGTGGAGGCCGGACGTGCACTATATAGGTGCATAATGCTGAAGTTACTAACTACCACTACTACTAACATCAGGAGTAATCTTAGTATTACATAGAATGCTAAACTACTGTTGCTAATAATAGCAGCAATAATGCTATCCATGCTTACGATGCAACCTTTAGTAGCACTATTACATCTAGAATTACTACTAAAATGTTTTATTAAAGATGTATTTCCAAAATATTTTCAGATTTTGGTGGACTTCCATTTGTTGTATTGTGCTGGTTTTTGTGTATATGTATGTTTCTATAAACAGGAAATCTATTGATTTGTTTCTGGTTGCTTCATAAGCGTTTCCTGCTCTTGTAGGCAGGACGATCAGTCAGACTGCACCTACATTGTCCTGAATGGCCGCCTGCGGTCTGTCATCCGGAAGTCCAATGGGAAGAAGGAGCTGGTGGGGGAGTATGGGAGAGGAGACCTCATAGGGGTGGTGAGTGGTTCTGATGGGGGAGTATGGGAGAGGAGACCTCATAGGGGTGGTGAGTGGTTCTGATGGGGGAGTATGGGAGAGGAGACCTCATTGGGGTGGTGAGTGGTTCTGGTGGGGGAGTATGGGAGAGGAGACCTCATTGGGGTGGTGAGTGGATCTGGTGGGGGAGTATGGGAGAGGAGACCTCATTGGGGTGGTGAGTGGTTCTGATGGGGGAGTATGGGAGAGGAGACCTCATAGGGGTGGTGAGTGGTTCTGGTGGGGGAGTATGGGAGAGGAGACCTCATTGGGGTGGTGAGTGGATCTGGTGGGGGAGTATGGGAGAGGAGACCTCATAGGGGTGGTGAGTGGTTCTGATGGGGGAGTATGGGAGAGGAGACCTCATAGGGGTGGTGAGTGGTTCTGGTGGGGGAGTATGGGAGAGGAGACCTCATAGGGGTGGTGAGTGGTTCTGATGGGGGAGTATGGGAGAGGAGACCTCATAGGGGTGGTGAGTGGTTCTGGTGGGGGAGTATGGGAGAGGAGACCTCATAGGGGTGGTGAGTGGTTCTGATGGGGGAGTATGGGAGAGGAGACCTCATAGGGGTGGTGAGTGGTTCTGGTGGGGGAGTATGGGAGAGGAGACCTCATAGGGGTGGTGAGTGGTTCTGATGGGGGAGTATGGGAGAGGAGACCTCATTGGGGTGGTGAGTGGTTCTGGTGGGGGAGTATGGGAGAGGAGACCTCATTGGGGTGGTGAGTGGTTCTGATGGGGGAGTATGGGAGAGGAGACCTCATAGGGGTGGTGAGTGGTTGTGATGGGGGAGTATGGGAGAGGAGACCTCATTGGGGTGGTGAGTGGTTCTGATGGGGGAGTATGGGAGAGGAGACCTCATAGGGGTGGTGAGTGGTTCTGATGGGGGAGTATGGGAGAGGAGACCTCATAGGGGTGGTGAGTGGTTCTGATGGGGGAGTATGGGAGAGGAGACCTCATTGGGGTGGTGAGTGGTTCTGATGGGGGAGTATGGGAGAGGAGACCTCATTGGGGTGGTGAGTGGTTCTGGTGGGGGAGTATGGGAGAGGAGACCTCATTGGGGTGGTGAGTGGTTCTGATGAGGGAGTATGAGAGTGGAGACCTCATTGGGGTGGTGAGTGGATCTGGTGGGGTAGTATAGCAGAGGAGACCTCATTGGGGTGGTGAGTGGTTCTGGTGGGGGAGTATAGGAGAGGAGACCTCATTGGGGTGGTGATTGGTTCTGATGAGGTAGTATGGGAGAGGAGACCTCATTGGGGTGGTGATTGGTTCTGATGAGGTAGTATGGGAGAGGAGACCTCATTGGGGTGGTGAGTGGATCTGGTGGGGTAGTGGATCTTTCCTGTAGGGTAATGTGTATGTTTACTGTAGGGTATTGTGTATGTTTACTGTAGGGTATTGTGTATGTTTACTGTAGAGTATTGTGTATGTTTACTGTAGGATATTGTGTATGTTTACTCTAGGATATTGTGTATGTTTACTGTAGAGTATTGTGTATGTTTACTGTAGGATATTGTGTATGTTTACTGTAGGGTATTGTGTATGTTTCCTGTAGGGTTTTGTGTATGTTTCCTGTAGGGTATTGTGTATGTTTACTGTAGGGTATTGTGTATGTTTACTGTAGGGTATTGTGTATGTTTCCTGTAGGGTATTGTGTATGTTTCCTGTAGGGTATTGTGTATGTTTACTGTAGGGTATTGTGTATGTTTACTGTAGGGTATTGTGTATATTTACTGTAGGGTGTTGTGTATGTTTACTGTAGAGTATTGTTTGCCTGTTATCTAACTTCTGTCTGGTCACCAGGTGGAGGCGTTGACGAGGCAGCCCCGGGCAACCACAGTGCACGCTGTCAGAGACACAGAGCTGGTTAAGTTGCCAGAGGGAACCCTGAACAACATTAAGAGGCGTTATCCTCAGGTATTAAGCACGCAAACATGCGCGCGCACACACACACACACACACACACACACACACACACACACACACACACACACACACACACACACACACACACACACACACACACACACACACACACACACACACTCACCGGCCACTTTATTAGGTACACCTGTCCAACTGCTGATAAACGCAAATGTTGAATCAGCCAATCACATGGCAGCAACTCAATGTATTTAGGCATGTAGACATGGCCAAGATGATCTGCTGCAGTTCAAACAGAGCATCAGAATGGGGAAGAAAGGTGATTTAAGTGACTTTGAACGTGGCATGGTTGTTGGTGCCAGACAGGCTGGTCTGAGTATTTCAGAAACTGCTGATCCACTGGGATTTTTCACCCACAACCATCTCTAGGGTTTACAGTAGAATGGCCAGACTGGTTCAAGCTGATAGAACGGCAAAAGTAACTAAAATAATCAGTTGTTACAACCGAGGCATGCAGAAGAGCATCTCTGAACGCACAAAACGTCAAACCTTGAGGCGGATGGGCTACAGCACATGCTCACCAAAATTGGACAATAGAAGATTGGAAAACGTTTCCTGGTCTGATGAGTCTCGATTTCTGCTGCAACATTCAGATGGCAGGGTCAGAATTTGGCATCAACAACATGAAAGCATGGATCCATCCTGCCTTGTATCAACGGTTCAGGCTGGTGCTGGTGGTGCAATGGTGTGGGGGATATTTTCCTGGCACACTTTGAGCATTGTGTCAACACCACAGCCTACCTGAGTATTGTTGCTGACCATGTCCATCCCTTTATGACCACAGTGTACCCATCTTCTGATGGCTACTTCCAGCAGGATAACGCACCATGTCATAAAGCGCGAACTCAGACTGGTTTCCTGAACACGACAATGAGTTCACTGTACTCAAATGGTGGAACGGGAGATTCGCTCCATGGATGTGCAGCTGACAAATCTGCAGCAACTGTGTGATGTTATCATGTCAATATGGACCAGACTCTCTGAGGAATGATTCCAGTACCTTGTTGAATCTGTGCCACGTAGGATTAATGCAAATAATTTGACATGCATTGGCATTATTTTGTGTGTGTGTGCGTGTGTGTGTGTGTGTAGGTTGTTACTCGGCTGATCCATCTATTGGGCCAGAAGATCCTTGGGAACCTTCAGCAGACCCGTGGACCTTTCTCAGGTGACACATGAAGACCTTCACCACAATGACATCATTATACAATTAGTTTCTTTTTTTAACCCATAGCCACATCTGTCTTAATGGTTGTACAATTTTGTTACAATTACTTCTCATTATATTTGTCATTACACTTCATTTTGATTAAGGTAGGGCATTTTCCAGAGGCAATATTTCCTCATCTTTCTTTGTTTCTCCTCAAGTCCATTGGAGTAATGGTTAGTGTATGATTGGTGTTGTGTGTGTGACTGGTCCTCCAGGTTCAGCACTAGGTCTTCCCAGCATGCCTTCCAGCCCAGACGTCACCAACCCAGCCAGTAACCTCTCCACTGTGGCTGTACTTCCTGTTTGTGACGAAGTGCCAATCAACGCGTTCAACCTGGAGCTTAGCCACGCCCTCAGTGCCATAGGTACGACCTGCTCTTAGTTTGTAGATGGTGATTGTATGCAATGTTACAGTGGAGGTTACTGTCTGTCACAATAATGTCCAAAACATTTTGAAAGTGTGGACATTTTACTTTCCGTTTCTCATAAAAGAAAAGGCTCTGCAATAAAAGATTTTGCAGACGAGTAGGTAAAATTGAGTCGTGGTGATGAAGACATGAGAGCTGACTCGGGTCCGAGGTAGAGGTTCCCTAACTCCAGCACCACCTGCTGTGTTAACCTCACGACTTCACTTCAGGTCCAACACTGCTGCTGACCAGTGACATCATCAGGGAGCGGCTGGGCGCGTCTGCCTTAGACAGGTAAGAGTGAGAGGCGATCAGAAGTCTGATCGGCGTGCGACTAAGGGGGTCTGTTCAGGCTGAAATCTTTCGTTCCTGCACTGATGCCTCCTCTCTTCTTTCTCTCGCTCCGTGTCTTTCTCCCAGCATTCACGAGTACAGGTTATCTGGCTGGTTGGCCCAGCAAGAGGACATAAACCGTATCGTCCTGTACCAGACGGACAACAGTATGACTCCCTGGACACAGCGCTGCATTAGACAGGCAGACTGCATCCTCATTGTTGGCCTGGGAGACCAGGAGCCCACTCTCGGCCAGGTGTGTGAGTGGGTGTGTGTGTGTGTGCTTGTGTGTGTGATAAAGGTCCTATCGGGTCATTGTCTTGTATATAAACATGATTACTTTTTAAATATCCTATTTCTACACACCCCAAAGCCTCTAACCTGCCTGTCTTTGCCCGTTTGTTGTCGCCACGCTGTCCCGATCCCGCCCTGTCCCGGTCCCGCGTCGTCGCTCTGCAGCTGGAGCAGATGCTGGAGAACACGGCGGTGCGGGCCCTGAAGCAGCTGGTTCTGCTCCACCGTGAAGACGGGCCGGGCCCCTCCAGGACCGTGGAGTGGCTGAACATGCGTAGCTGGTGTTCCGGTCACCTCCACCTGCGGTGCCCACGCCGGGTGTTCTCACGTCGCAGCCCCACCCGTCTGGTAAGAACCTCCACCGCACCTCCACACAGGAAGAGATCACTGGAAGTGTTCCAGTACACTCAAGGACCTCCAGTGTTATGAAATCGAGAACACTTCTTCAAATATCTTTAAATGTCTCGTTAATGTCTCACTTTAGGCTCTAGAGCTTCTTAGAACTGTGTACAATTTATGCTGAAAATGGTGTGAGTCTCAGAAGCTGTCAAGCTTCACGATTGAGTGTTTTATGTCTCAGAGGGACATGTATGAGAAGGTGTTTGAGAAGACCGCAGACCGACACAGTGATTTCTCCCGCCTGGCCCGAGTCCTCACAGGAAACAGCATTGCTCTGGTGCTGGGTGGGGGCGGAGCTAGGTGAGCAAGTCCCAGCACGTATTTGTAATCAAGTCTCAGTCTTTCCCAGAATCCCATCTGCTATTGTCACTCTTGGCTTTAAGGTATGAGCGGTTCGTTTTAATTAAAGGTTTTGAGTTTAAAATGCACATTTGTGTTTAGGTTTTTTTTAAATGCTGCACTTATGATCAACAGCCAAATAAGATTCTGTTAACATTAAGATATGGTGGATTTGGCCTGGTCTTCGTACCATGGTTCACCATGAGCAAACATGGGCAAACACATAACTTCATTCCTGTTGACTTAGGGGCTGCTCACACGTGGGCGTGATCAAAGCCATGGAGGAGGCGGGGATTCCCATTGACTTAGTGGGCGGGACATCTATCGGCTCTTTCATTGGTGCACTGTATGCAGAGGAAAGGAGTGCTGTTCGGGTGAAGCAGCGAGCAAGAGAGTGGTCGAAGGTAGAGTTTCACCCTAGTGATCACATCAAATCAAGAGTGCTGTGTTCACTCTAGTTTGAACTTTAAGGGTGATGTCTACATGCTAGATTGAACTTTAAAGTATCTGTCTGCACTCTACATTGAACTTTAAAGGTGCTGTCTACACACTAGATCATGTCCAACTTTACTAACCGTGTGTCCTGCACCCTCAGGCGATGAACTCTGTGTTCAAAACAGTGCTGGATCTAACGTATCCCATTACCTCCATGTTCTCGGGCTCGGCCTTCAACACCAGCATCTCTAACGTGTTTGAAGACAAACAGGCTGAGGTGAGGGCCACCAGAAGCTGTGGAGATAGCGAGCACTGGCATGCTGGACATGACATCGGTGCTTCAAGATGTGGGGATTAGACTGATGTGAATCGTCGTAATGGTGATGTTGGACATCTCTGTGTGTTTCACGTTTTGGGTCTGCAGGACTTGTGGCTGCCTTATTTTAACGTCACCACTGACATCACAGCGTCTGCCATGCGAGTACATAAAGACGGTGAGTTTTCGGTGTCAGCAGATCTGATTTGGTCTACTTCAGCAGGTCTGATTCAGTCTACTTCAGCAGGTCTGATTCAGTCTACTTCAGCAGGTCTAATTCGGTCTACTTCGGCCGGTCTGATTCGGTCTCCTTCAACCGGTCTGATTCAGTCTGCTTCAATATGTCAGTCACCTTATTACTAGCAAGAACTTACCATGAAATATTTATTATGAAAGAAAATATTGCCATGATGATTATGAATATAGGCATTACTCTATATACAAACATTATATTTTAAAAATATAATATAGAAATAAATTCAGACTATTCAGTCACATTTATCTGTAGCTTCTGTTTACATTGACTCAGACTAACTCGTCTCAGTATAATCCAGTAACAAACTGAATTTGTTATTTAAAAAAAAAAGAAGAAGCTCAAATGATATTGTACATGAATTGTTTTTACGAATAAGCATACTGTAACTGCCTGTTAGAAAGTTAGGGAAGAAAGTGTTGATGTCGCATGCTCTGTGAATGTGTTACGGTTTGAACAAGATTATCAAAAGGGAAACATGACCACACTGTGAGATCTGGTGAATGGTCATTCCATCCTGCTTGTCCTCCATCTCATCGACTACCTCCACTTCAGCTGCTTACTGCTACAGATTATTCACCACTGCTATATCCCCAAATTCAAAAGAAAGAAAAAATCTGTGAATATGCTGAAAATATCTAATGATGTGGTATCAGCTCTTTTCACATTCTGGCTTATTTTAAACGCATGCGGCGATACCGTTTTGCTTGGTGTTGGATTTGGGGATGACACCTGTCTGTGTTCCGCATGGTTCACCTGTTGATCTTGGGAACCTGGACCTACTGGGCATGAGATACTAACAGCATGTCTGAAGCATGTTCCTATGGCTCCTCTCTCTCTCTCTCTCTCCCCCTCCGTCCCTCTCTCTCCCTTTCTCTCTCTCCCCATCCTTCTTTTCTTCCACTGCTGCTTCTACCTTCATTCTCTCCCCTTGTGCTTCTCTGTGGTTAGATGTTAATCTTTCCACTATCTTTGCCCATCCTCTTCTCTTTGTTATATATTATACACCATACTTCTCAAGCGCGTAGTTTGCTTGTAGGATAGTGGGGATAAACTTGTGCCCGTAGAAAGATCTGGAACATTACCCAGACTTTTCCACATGACCCATGAGTATCACTGCCACACCCTGGTCTCATAGTCTTCTGCTGTAGCGTCATTCACTTTGCTCCGATCCTCAGACATGACGGAGGAGAGACACGACACTGTAGCGACACTGAACAGCCTCTGTGGCAAGATGTCGTCACCTTGCATTTTCGGTCAAGCTGGTCTCATCTGTTATCAGTTGTTGTCTCATAGTCCAGGGGACATCTGGCTGTACTCTTTGGTTGGCAGTGACCTTACATAGATCTTAAAAATCTGTACAATTTAATCACACCGTATAGATTCAGATTGCAGTATCTAGTGATGTGGTCTACAGTTAGGCAGAATGCTTATTGATGTGAAATATAGGTTTTATACAATATGTGTAGATTACCCATATTTGTTTTATATTTTGTCTGTATTTGTAACTAAGTGGCCTATAGATTGCTTTCTCTCTCTCTCTATTTCTCTGACTTTCTCTCTCTCTCATATATATCCTCTTTCTTCTTCTTTGTTACTTTTTCCCACATTCCTTCTGTTGTGTCCTACTTTTTGACTTAGCGTTAAATATCATCTTTAACTACTGTTGTGTGCTAATGTCCATTTCTCTCCATATATAAACCACACAACCCTCAGGTAGAATCTTAACCAAAATATGTGTCCATATATGATTGAGAAGGAATTTTGAAATGGCCACTTGGGGTTCTACCCATGTTAAACATTAAAACGTGGAGCTATAAACACTAGTGCCACTAGTCATTAGTAGCTTGTTATTTAGTCAGCAGTGCATTAGTGTGTTAGTGTGAGGGTGTGTTAGTGTGAGGGTGCGTTAGTGTGAGGGTGCGTTAGTGTGAGGGAGCATTAGCGTGAGGGTGCTTTTAGTGCACGGGAGCTTTAGTATAAGGGTGTGTTAGCATGCGGGTGCGTTAGCTTGGGGGTGTGTTAGCGTGCGGGTGCGTTAGTTTGCGGGTGTGTTAGTGTGTGTTAACAGGATGATGGCGTTTCACACTGAGCATGTTTCACAGCTGTTCTTTGCCTCATTTGCTCCTCATTCAGTTGATGTGCTTTTATTTCTGTCATCTTCCTACACTTATTTCTCCGTGATCTGTCACTTCTCTCTCATTATGTGCCTCTTGTTATCTTTCGGTCTCACTCTCACTCTTTCTCTTTCTCTCTCTTTCACTCGCTCTCTCTCTCTCTCTCTCTCTCTCTCTCTCTCTCTCTCTCTCTCTCTCTCTCTCTCTCTCTGTTCCCCAGTGCGTTTTTGACTCCCTCTTCATCTTCATTTTTACCAGGCTGTGTGTGGCGCTATGTTAGAGCCAGTGCCTCCTACACCCCTTATTTACCTCCTCTCTGCGACCCCAAGGATGGCCACCTCCTCGTTGATGGTTGCTATGTAAACAATGTCCCAGGTCAGCAAATCCCGTCCCGAGCCTTACCACCCCGGTGACCATCTTCCTACAAGTGATACCCCCCCAACAAACAAATAATCCAAAATAAATTTAAAAAGAGGAACAACCCACAACCTCCAGGCTGGCCGTTCAACAACCCTCCCCCATCCCCCCATTCTATCGGGTATCACCGGTTCCTGACCGGTCAGACATTGGGATCTCATGGCTTGGAAGGAAAGATTAAAGTGTCCAACAAGAGACGGAGCAAAATGAAGTGACACAGTGCAATTATTAGCGCCTGGATCATTGAATGTGCCTCCAAAGGTGTCATTGGACCAAAGAAGCTAATAGCTACCAATGAATGAAAACCAACATCCAGTCCCTCAGCATCCGGCTGTTGCTTCGTTCATTGCTAGCAATGTTTACATTTTTTGGTCAACCAGATTTGAATTTGGGTTCTGTCTTTATCCATTCGCTCACTCGTTCCCTTTCTAGTACCCTTTTCTGGTTGGTTTAGGACACTTCCATGTATGATGGTACACCATCCACAGGTCAGAATTGCTTTGCTCTCACCCCACTTGCTCTGTGCTGTAGTGAAGGGGGGCAGTATGTCATTAACACGTATCTACTAAATAGGGCAGGTTTGTATGTCCTTCTGCTTCACCACTAACCCGCTTCATTCTTTTGCCTGCAGTCTCAGGATGTAAAAGCAGATCACGTGGATAACATTTTATACATTAGTAATAACAGTTAATATAGTAGAGTGGTTCTGGCTGGGTTCTATGGTCTGGTTCCTGGGTCCTGTGGTCTGGTTCTGCCTGTGTCCTGCGGTCTGGTTCTTGTTTTCTGGTTCCTGTGTCTTGTGTTCTGGTTCCTGTGACCTGTGGTCTGGTTCTTGTGTCCTGCGGTCTGGTTCCTAGGTCCTGTAGTGTGGTTTTGCCTGGGTTTTATGGTCTGGTTCCTGGGTCCTGTAGTGTGGTTCTGCCTGGGTCCTATGATCTGGGTCCTGCGGTCTGGTTCCTGGGTCCTGCGATCTGGTTCCTAGGTTTTGTGGTGTAGTTTTGCCTGGGTCCTATGGTCTGGTTCTGCCTGTGTCCTGCGGTCTGGTTGCTGGGTCCTGCAGTCTGGTTCCTAGATCCTGTAGTGTGGTTTTGCCTGGGTTTTATGGTCTGGTTCTTGGGTCCTGCGGTCTGGTTCCTAGGTCCTGTAGTATGGTTTTTCCTGGGTCCTGAGGTCTGGTTCCTGGGTCCTGTAGTGTGGTTCTTCCTGGGTCCTGCGGTCTGGTTCCTGGGTCCTGTGGTCTGGTTCCTAGGTCCTGTAGTGTGGTTTTGCCTGGGTTTTATGGTCTAGTTCCTGGGTCCTGTAGTGTGGTTCTGCCTAGGTCCTAGGGGTGCACGATATGGACTAGAATTACGATGTGCGATAACATTGTTGGATATCCCGATATCGATGTGAACCACGATAAATTAAGATTAAAATACAGAGATGTAGTGTCTCTCTGAACAGCAGCACGTTAATTAGTTTTTTTTTTACTGTGTAATGAATCCAGAATAATTCCAAATATTTTGCAGGTTTATTCAACAGTAGATTCAATCTAGGTTTATACTTTCACGAGTGACCGTAGCGCGACTCCGCACACCTCGCGTAAACGTCCGCGAACGACGGAAGTGTTTAATCTTGCCGTGTCACATTCTTTGCAGTGTTGTCCGAAACAATATGTAGGCCTAGTAGTATAGAAAAAACACCCCTCAAATACAGGGGAATGAACATTTACCTGACCAATTTTAATGTTGCTTTGTGTATCAGGTTTGAAAAGTGCTGGAATTTAGGCTAAAGTACTTGAAATTGTAACTACTTCGTTTCACAACAAATATCTGTCTGACTGAACAGTTCTCTTGTAATTACATTAACAAATACGAGCCTCTTGTAATTCCAGGACGAAACATGAAAGAACGTGAAGACGTTAAGATTGGGCGTTTTGAAAATAAACAACCATTAAATAATGTGATAAAAAAAAGTGAATTATTTCGAATCATTTAGAGTACAGTATATGTATAAATATTTAACTCAATTAAGTTTAACGAGCTGGGAATTATTGAAATGGACCTTGAAAGTGACGTACAAGTGCTTTAATTCCACCTTGTATAGGTGTATGAACCCGGCAAACATGACTGTTCTCATTGCGCTGAGACGCAGCGCGCGCGAACTTACAAAATTCGAGAGGTGCACGACCTCGTGAATCGACAGCGCGCGAGACCATCGCGCACGGGCGAAGCCACCGTGATTACGTTATTTTCGCCTTGCGGACCCTCGCGCTGCGTCAAGTGTAAACCAGGCTTAAACCAAATCGCGTGTCTGATGAGCGTGTTCACCTCACTCTGCCTCTTGCCTACTTACGTCACGTGATCATAGTCTGCAGCGCGAATAGCTCCCTCTATTGCTGGACGAGGATAATGCAATTTGAGTTTGCTGTTATTCAAGGAGGTATCGTGGCTCTTTCGATGTGTTTATCGTGAAACTTCACATCGCGATAACGATAAAAATACGATTCATCGTGCAGCCCTACTAGGTCCTATGGTCTGGTTCTGCCTGAGTCCTGTGGTCTGGTTTTGCCTCAGTCCTGCGGACTGGTTCCTGGGTCCTATGCTCTGGTTCCTAGGTTCTGTAGTGTAGTTTTGCCTGGGTCCTATGGTCTGGTTCTGCCTGTGTCCTGCGGTCTGGTTCATGGGTCCTGCGGTCTGGTTCCTTGGTCCTGTAGTGTGGTTTTGCCTGGGTTTTATGGTCTGGTTCCTGGGTCCTGAGGTCTGGTTCCTGGGTCCTGCGGTCTGGTTCCTTGGTCCTGTAGTGTGGTTCTGCCTGGGTCCTATGATCTAGTTCCTGTGCCTGAACTCATGCATGTCATCTGGTGGCCCTCTGCTTGCTTCATGCAGCGCTGCTCTTTGCTCGTCTGAGTTTGCACACTTCTTACCTCTTCAACCATCTTTACCTCTTCAACCATCTTTATGTGTTTTCTAACTACTGTCAATCTGTTTTTAGTTCTTCAGGGTTCTAGAAATAGGGACCTTGGATTAAAGGGTAAAAACTTCGAGTAAATGGTTCATGTCAGTCCGGCTGCGTAACAGATGTGACTCATCACACTCCTCACTTGTTCAGGATTAATTTGGCACATCTTCGCACACATTCCCTCCATGCGCTGAGCACACCTGTCTCTGTTATTCTCTTTCTCTGTGGTGCCCCCTCTCTCCTTCCAACCCATGTTGCTGCCACACCTCTCCTGCCTCCTGCTGTTTGCGATCAGTACTGCACTCAGTACAGGCTGTGATTGGCTGGCTGGACCCAACATGTCCGCCGAGATTATTAACAATCTTGGCCCATCCAACCTCTCTGGCGCAGACGCAGTGTTAGGAAATACTACCGTATGTCAGATAAGTGTGTTTGGCTGCAGTGCACCCGGAGCCATTTGCTTTGGGACTAAATGCATGAAAGAAATAATAAATCTGTAATCTGTAAGGACTTCCAGTGGCACAGAGAGCGTTTGATGGGGTTATTGTCTTTGTATCCTCTCCTTCAAAGAAAGTTATCCCTCTTTTTGTTTTATACAATCACACATACATGCAGAAGGTAGGGTTACCATGGCTACGAGCTCCCTCCCACCATCCACGGGGTGACCGTCATTGCGTCTCCGCCCCCCCCCTGTGGGACTCCACCCCGCAGGCGCCTGCCCCGACGTCCCGCACCGCTCCCCTTCTGTAGGCTTCATTAAGAGGTTATGCCCCTCCCCCTTCCCCCCCGTGTGGCAGGCTCTCTGTGGCGCTATGTGAGGGCGAGTATGACCCTCTCGGGGTATCTCCCGCCCCTCTGCGACCCCAAAGATGGCAACCTGCTCATGGACGGCGGATACATCAACAACTTACCAGGCAAGTAGCGCCCCGCTACCCCTTTACCCCACCCACCTCCACCCCTCCCACCTCCACCCGTTGGCCCAGGGGGCGGGGAGGCGGGGGTGGGGACACAGGAAAAGGAATGGGGGCGGTCAGCTGAACTGTTAAGAGTTGTGGGTTGTGAATAGACCAAGCAGGGTTTCTCAAAACCATCACAGCGTCGAGACGGTGTCGGCCATCAGAGGGGGGGTGTGAACTGACGGCTGCTCTATGGTTTCACACTCGTCTTTTTTTGCTTTGATGGTTGCGGGAAACTCTGCCCCCGTCTGTTGTGGGTAAGTAGTGTGTTTGATCTGTGATTGCGGAGATGGAAAAGTGAGTGGTTCCACATTTTGCCATCTGAGCTTGCCATATTTCATTTTACATATTCATTCTGACATCAACTAGTTCACAATGTAATTTACCAGGGAAATACAAGGACATGCATTGTCATTGAAGCGACACGCCAAAGCTCTTTCAGTGCCAACAGCACCCCCTTGTGGTGATTTGTGTTAAAGGCGAGTGAGTTAGTGAGTGAGCGCACCGGTGTGCAAGCTGAGCTCCAGATGGTAAACAGGTGGTGTCACAGGTCATCTGATGTCCAGAGTGACAGTGGGACATGAGATTAATTTTATTCTCATTCCTGGGTACATCTCCTTCAGCCGTCATCTTCAACACCACACGCCCACACCATGCCCAGAGTTGATCACACCCGTCAGCACTGCTTTGTGATTGGGCGAAAATTCAGCGCTGGTTTGTGTTTGGGCGAAAATTCAGCGCTGGTTTGTGATTGGGCCAAAGTTCAGTGCTGGTTTTGCCAGTTAAAATTTCAATTTAAATTGAACGATGAAATGCAATTACAAAATCTTTTTGGTTACAAAACTAAATGAATGACGCACCAGACACCATTGAATGCTCCACCCAAATCAGTGCTATGAAGGGTTATGTTTCTGCATGTGGCTATACTGGTTTTACTGTTTACCTTTGTTAAACAAAAAGATTTGTTAAACAACCTTTACATGAAGATATCTCAGATTCATGAGTATGGAACTCTGATATCATTGCTAGGCCTCTGAGAATTGTCCTCTCGTATACGGACCTGATCTCAGGTCAGGCGTCTAAACGCAGGCCCTGGTAACTTTGCGCGTCAGTGGTGAGCGCGTGTGAGCCGTGGGTGGCGACCCCTGTGCGTCTCAGGGTTGAGCTGGGGCGTGCAGGTGAGAAGCTTCACGCTCTCACGCTCTCCCAGTCTCTCATCCTCTCTCGTACCCAGCGAGCCCCAACAAGCCACGCCGACCACGAAAGTGCTCCACGCATCCGAAGGGCCCGAATGATGTAGGACCCGCTGTGTGTGGGGGAGGGGAGTTGTGGGAGGTGGTCAGAGTGAGTTCTCCAATGGCCTGTGTGCAGCTTTACGGTGGGCGTGGCTTGCTGGAGCAAAGAGGTTGAAGCTGGACCTTTGTGATGTAATAACAACAGCAAACAGTTGACTTCACCCTGCTGCTCCTCGGATGTGCGCCTGCGTGCGTGTGTGTGTGTGTGTGTGTGTGTGTGTGTGTTTATGCGTTCGCTTCACAGCGGACATTGCCCGGAATATGGGTGCCAAAACTGTAATCGCCATCGATGTGGGCAGCCAGGATGAGACTGACCTCTGTAACTATGGTGACAGCCTGTCTGGCTGGTGGCTGCTGTGGAAACGGATCAACCCCTGGGCGGAGAAAGTGAAGGTGGGGAGTTGGGGGAGGAGTTGGGGGAGTGAGGGGAGGAGTTGGAGGAGTGAGGGGAGGAGTAGGGGGGGGAGTTGGGGGAGTGAGGGGAGGAGTGAGGGGAGGAGTTGGGGGAGTGAGGGGAGGAGTTGGGGAAGGAGTTGGGGGAGTGAGGGGAGGAGTTGGAGGAGTGAGGGGAGGAGTAGGGGGAGGAGTTGGGGGAGTGAGGGGAGGAGTTGGAGGAGTGAGGGGAGGAGTAGGGGGGGGAGTTGGGGGAGTGAGGGGAGGAGTTGGAGGAGTGAGGAGAGGAGTAGGGGGGGGAGTTGGGGGAGTGAGGGGAGGAGTAGGGGGGGGGGAGTTGCGGGGGAATTGGGGGT
>NC_135230.1:9944416-9961916 GCF_052324685.1 Brachyhypopomus gauderio | reverse complement strand
GTCAGAAAGGGTTTGTTAGCATTATGCAAATAAGACCACTCTCCCTGGTTAGTGTTAGCTTTATACAAATGGAATTGTATTGATTAATGCTACTTATTAACATCACTGATTAATTGTTTTATTACCTCAAGCTTTCTTCCATGTGTTGGCTTTATTATTTATTTGAATTCTCTTGTGTGTGTTCAGTCCACCTTCAGTTGTGTGTTTCAGCGGAAACTCCCTTTTTTATACATTAACACCGTGAAACGGACCGTATAGAGGCATACCTATGTGAAGGCAACTCCCTCAGCTGTGTGCACTGTGCATCCACGACGTTGTGGTTCCTTTAACCTACTGTAACCGAGCAATCACCCAGTTTTGATATGGACCGCCCCAGTCTGGAAGGGAGAAACACCTTTGTGTTGACAGAACTCTTCTCTGATGGATCTCTTTCTGTTGTTCCCATATACTTAAAGGTTTGCCTATTATTTTTTATGCAACACCGACTTTTTAAAATGCATTTCTAAACATTGAAAGAAATATGATGGATTGTATATTTCTTATTTAGGTTGCTTTAGCATATTTTGCACTGATTGTAGAGAAAAATCTATTTATAGTGGTCTGAAGTTGGGTTTTTTTTGCAGTACATTAAGGTGGCTGAATCTGTATTGAATGACAAACATACAAAATAACTAAATAAATATTTAATTCATCTTAAGCAATGCTGTCTAAATGTCTTTCACTACTAGATAATCTGAACTGTGAGCTGATCTACTCATTTTCTAAGGCAGGTGTGGACTGTGTGATGATCTAACTCGGTCACAAAGACGTCATTGGCTGGGTAAAAAATGACAAATGCTTTGGAAGGGTTTTTTGTATTTATTTGTATTAAGTTTTTTAATATTTTTCCCTTTTTCTCAAAAAAATCCTGAGGTATTCACAATATAATGGCATTTATTTCATTTGAAATATTAAGGAAACAAGACTAAAGGGATAAAATGAATATTGAAAAGAAACAAAAAAGCATCGATAAAGCTGTAATGGTTGTGTCTTCTGTAAAACAAGAGTTTGGGATTTTTCCTTACAAAAAATAAAATAATTCCCAAGATGAGCAATTTGAAATTGAAGCCTAGCTGTCACTGTTAAATTGACTTCTATTTACTAATCCAAAATTGTTACATGAAACCAAACCAATCCCAGTAGATATCACTTTTATAAACCAGAAAAACTAAGATAATTGTAGTTGTCGTTGGCACAAAAGCAATTCTATCAGTGAAATCTTACAGTTATGGGATATCGGGAGTTACAAAGATGCCAACAACAGCAAAAATGGTATCCAAGCTAATCACTGACACTAATTTGAACAGAGTTAATTACATGTCCTATGGAAGATAGCAGGCTATTTGAATTAAACGGAATGAGCCTATTCCAACAGAGCGGTTTTCTACAACCTCGTCTATCCAATTCAGTTTTTTTTAATGAAAATAATTCTAAATTCCATTAGTGTGAATTAAACAGAACTTGTTGAATTTAAAATCAGATCTGTGTTCCATCACATTCTATAAAAACTCCAGTGCAACAGCAGCTATGAATGGTAACGTTTTGCGCATAAAGACACTCTTTATAACCATCAAACTCTGAACAGCATAATAGAACCCGTAACGGCTCAAGAGAACATGACAACCGACACAGATGAAGCTGAACATGGAACAAAATCAACAAATGAAAGGCAGCATGAAGGAAAAACAACAACAACTGAGTGCTAAAATGGGTCCTCAGCTGGAAAAGTAAGAAAAAGACACACCTTTGACCTGATGCTCCTGAAGAAAGACACAAATCTTTACACAATCAATGTCAATCTACTCAACACCAGAATATCCTTGTTCAATTTGGTGTGATTTCAACCCTGAAGATAACAGTGATATAATAAAAGCAACTATATAACAGTAAAATAAAACCAAAGCTGCAATGGATTGAAACTGAGAGCCTAAAAAGCATTTTGGTTTTCTAAATGGATAAAATACAAACTTTCTAATTGATTCTGCACTCGTGCAAAGTGCTAGTGTCATGCAGGAACTTGAAACATGACACCAATGCCAGACCTGTACAAATACCATCAACAGCTTGAAATCAAGCAAAAATGATGAACACAAACATTTTATAGCACAAATAGAATAAAACAAAGTAAAAGGCAATAGTGTGTCTTTTTCTAAAAACACAACATTTTGCAAAAGTGTGACATTTTATTATATATATATATATATATATATATATATATATATATATATATATATATATATATAAAATCATAAATAAAGATTATGCCCCACCCCTCCCAATCAAAGTATAAAATCAATGGCAGTTACAGCCGGGATCATAACATGCAATTGATATACATACAGCACTGGACAAGCTAAACCCCATTTAATCCCTGTAATCTGTAATCTGATAGTGTCCCCCTTCCCCTACCCATCCCAATCCCAATACAATCCTTAAATATTTGTCAGCTCATTCAAAAACAAATACACCAAACAGAAAAGCATAAACACTTTTCTCTCTACCGATCTTTAATTTCCGCACTAGCTGAAGGCAAAAAAGGAGAAGCAGAGAAAGAAAAATCAGGAACCAAGAGGTGATGTTTAATCCCTCTGTTTAATCCCTCTGACTGCAGATTAACCACACACAGGACGCTTTCAGGGTAAAGGAACCACCAAGAGGTGATGTTTAATCCCTCTGTTTAATCCCTCTGACTGCAGATTAACCACACACAGGACGCTTTCAGGGTAAAGGAACCACCAAGAGGTGATGTTTAATCCCTCTGTTTAATCCCTCTGACTGCAGATTAACCACACACAGGACGCTTTCAGGGTAAAGGAACCACCAAGAGGTGATGTTTAATCCCTCTGACTGCAGATTAACCACATAGGACGCTTTCAAGGTAAAGGAACCACCAAGAGGTGATGTTTAATCCCTCTGTTTAATCCCTCTGACTGCAGATTAACCACACACAGGACGCTTTCAGGGTAAAGGAACCACCAAGAGGTGATGTTTAATCCCTCTGACTGCAGATTAACCACACATAGGACGCTTTCAGGGTAAAGGAACCACCAAGAGGTGATGTTTAATCCCTCTGACTGCAGATTAACCACACATAGGACGCTTTCAGGGTAAAGCAAGCTGACTGGATTTTGAGTGACTGCATAGTGAATATTTGGTTTACTTACAGATGGGCAAATTAAAACCTCCCATCGTACTGAAACGGAGTAACACATGCCTGAGAGAAAAAAAAAACTAAACAAAACAAAAGGTGTGTTGCCCCCACCACACACACACGCACGCACGCACGCACACACACACACACACACACACACACACACACACACACACACCCCTACAACCTACAGAAGCAGCAGCATAAATGTCTTCTGCTCATTGGATGATTGAGGTCTGCTCATCACAGGACAGGGTATTAGGACCCACCTCTTAATTTATCACATGTTCAAAGTTGAAAACTTACAAATTAATTAATAGTAAAAGTAGAAAAAAAAATCATAAAATTAAATGAAAAAAGAAACTTGTAACAGCAAAGAATTAACAACTGAAAATAAAATCACACCAATACAAACATTATGTGTGTGTGTCTCAGCACATAGAACAAAAATGATACAGCAAACCCCTCTTGACAGTGCTAAAGATTCAGTTAGGATCGCTCTCATTCACACAGTTTGGTTTCTATTAGGATTAGAAAGCACTCTTCCATTATAGTGTGTGTGTAAGTAATGGACAGCTTGGTTTAGGCCAGTGGTTCCCAAAGTGGGGGGCGCGGAGCTTGGAAGTAAAACATATGCACATGTCAATATGGGTATGTGTGTGTAAGGGGGGGGCACAAAAATATTCTCATCTACTAAAGGGGGGCATGGCAAAAAAAAGTTTGGGAACCACTGGTTTAGGCTCTGAAGTTCAAGTCCCAAACCTGCTTCCACCTCAGAAGAACACAAGCTACAGTAAGCAGCCCCAGTCCTTACAGTCTACACCACCCTAGCTCAGCGTCACTACCCACCGTGGGACCGACACCGTCCTGTCAGTGACACGCGTGACGGCGGCCGTGTTTCTCCAGATCTACAGACAGAGCAGGTGACTGACAGACTAGAGAGAAGCAGACACCTGGGCAAGCGTCTCTTTTCACAACCAATTACGACGACGCACTGCGGAACAACGAGGCGGGCCTTGTGAGCACGGAAGTGGTCGTTTTGCGCACCCCGCCCACCCTTAATGGTTTCGACCACGGGAGCCACGCTCTCTAATTGCATTTACCGCAGATCTGTTCACAGAGTGCCAATAGCCTAGATTTTTTTTCGTTCTGGCTCCAAACACACACACACAAAAAAAAAAAAAATTTTTTAATCCCCTCTCGCAGATCCGTTTTAATATCTAAATGATAAAACACTCAAGACGGAGAATTTCACTACATCCACCACAGGACGGAACACACTGAGCTGTAGCACACACCTAGACAGTTATATGGCCACCACTGAACGGTGAATATATCTCTCATTCATATATATATATATAATATACGACATGAGCACTATGTGATCTACCTGCTGTTAGTAGCTGTGAATGGTGGGTTAAGCTCAGGGATCACATTTCTACACTAGCGTGCTACACTCGCGATGCACAAACACCCATAGCACGTGCTTGTGCCTACACCCAGCCCCTCCGCTCGCGCCCTGCTCCATGGCCTCATCGCTCGTCTCCTCACGTGTATTTGGTAATACGTGTTAGACATTGCAACTTTTCACGTTTTTTTTTTTTTGGTTTCGGAAAAAAAAAAAAAAAGCAAAGATCATTGTCCTTTGGGGAACAAAATAATCACCAGCAGCATCTAAAGCAAAAGTAGCAGCAGAGTAACAATAAATAAATAGTTAATGTAAAATAAACAATCCGATAATGATGAATAAGACATAAAAAATTAAATGTGTCCCTAAATTACACTGGTTTGATAACAACCGAAAGCTTTCACGCAATGTCCAGCTCACCACAGCGGTCAATGAAGAACAACGCCCCCTAGTGGGAAATCTCAAGTAGCACACCGTAACGCTCACCTTCAGGAAGCAACATGCTCGCAAAATGCCTGCGCCCTTGTCCAACACCTCCCTAAACCTTTCTGAGATACATCCCCACTCCTCTCTCTCTTCCTCGTCCACGGTCCTCAACATTCATTCACTCCTTCATTATAAATCTTATCACTTCCTCTTTCTTTTCTCCCCGACACCCCCCGTATCGACGCTTCCCACTAACGTACTGGATACTTTCCCAGCTACTTCTTCTCCTTTTAGTCACCCCACAACAGCTGGCGTGAAGTGGCAGGACAATCGCTTTGGTTTCCCGGAACTCAAATAGTGACAAAACAGATTTTATTTTAAATCAAATGGCTTCCAAATTATATAAATTGTTCCAAGCAAACAATTTATGGATTTGCTTTTCTCTGTCCTTACCCCTAGACTTCCTGCACTCCTGAGGCGTGTATAAAACATAGACTATATAAAAATCCTACGAGCTAATCTAATTTTTTTGTATTTTATCTTCACAATAAAACAAAATCCCGTCAGCAAACATACACGATTCTATACTTAGTCGAACTACTTGTCCATGATAGTACCACTTCCAGGTTCAAATGCTACATATGTTAGCATTGTTATTGTACGCCCCCTATAGGCAGCGCAGATGTATTTCAGTATACTAACCAAGTCCCTTCCTGCTCCCTGTTTCACTTGCATAAATACCAGGACATGCAAACTGTACGGTGTTGGAACAGGACAGGAAGGACTTGCCATATAGTAAAATGCAGGTCTGATAAGACTTAGCACACACACACACACACAGACAGACACAGACACACACACTCTCAGCGTCTCAGTGCTGTTCGACTACTCTGTTCAGTCCCTGAGTGAGGGGCTATAAAGGATATGAACCCAGACACCACACAGCTGAGTCATTCCCCATCAATATGAACACTACTGTACATACACTATGCAGAGTGACCACATACACACTACATTTCTCCCTCAAACACACACACACACACACACACACACACACACACACACACACACACACACACACACACACACACACACACACACAAACCCAGGCTGAGCACCCCACTGGGCAACATTCCCAGGGGTGGCAGTTCCACACTGTACGTAGGTGTGTAGCTTATGTCCACGGGGGAAGTGTATGACACTATACATGTTTGGATAGGATACGCAGATGTGCGTGAATAGCGACTCCTAACACTAATGTCCGTCCTGATAGACTGGTGGATGAAAAAGAAGAAAAACAAATGGAAAAAAAATAAATATATATTTATATATAGAGATTTTTTTTTGTTTAATTTACATCACACTTGCCCGTGTCTGTCTGTCAGTCAGACTCTCACTATCTCGTCTCTCTTCATTCATCCACGTCAATTTCTACAACCATCTCCTCCACCCCTCCCTCCCTGTTCCTCTCTCAACCGGCACACTCGCATCTCTCCGCACCTTCACATACAACCCTCTCTCACTCTCTCTCTCTCTGCACGGCTATCTCTCCGTTGCCCTCTGCCTCTCCAGTCGTCTCTCTGTCTCCCCCTGCTGGCTACCTGCTGAAGAGCGAGTGGAGCTGGTGCTGGCTGTAGCACTGGCTGCTACGCGGGGACTCCGTGCGCTCCATCACGGTCTGGAACCAGCCCGCCACGTCCACCTCCAGCACCTCGTAGCGCCGGATGAAACTGTGTTCCTGCAACGGCACACGCAGAGGTCAAAGGTCAAAGGCATCATTCATACAGGACGTAGGGCAAGGCAAATGGGCTCCGTCACTTTGACAGCTACTGCGGGGTTTTGAAATGGAGACGTGATACTGAGGTTTGGTGCCCGCCGGCCTGCATGGAGGGACACCCTCCTGAGACGTACGCCCATGGGTTATAGAGAAAGAACCCCAGCGGGGAAAAGGGAGCCACTCACGAGCAGCTTGTGGTATTTTGGCCGTTTTCTGTGATCCTTTGTGAGGCTGTAAGGGGGAAGAGAAAGAAAACAGTTCAAGCTGGGAGGGAGAGGTCGGACGAGAGCCTGTGAGTGTGTGTGCACAATACAAGCACAAGTGATTGAACTACAACAAACAGCAGCAGATTAAGACAGAAGCGGATGTTGTGTGTGTGTGTGTGTATACCAGTCTTTAACAAAGGACTGGAAGTCGAGGGAGAAGCCCATGCTGAGAGGCAGGAGAGGCGGGTCCTCCTGCAGCACTTTGGTCAGAACCTCAAAGTCTGTCTTGCAGTTCTTATATGGAAACTGCCCAGTGGCTAGCTCCACCTACAGCACAGGAGGAACAATTGCACATATAGCACATTACAATCAGAAATCAAGAAATAAGGTACTGCTCACGCATACTCAACAAAAGCAATTTAAATGTCAATTATAATTACTACCGAGTCAACTGTACCACAACATATTAAAAGCACATTGGTAGAACTTATTAATAAAGCTTATTACTAGGCCTGTCACGATAATTAAATTATCGACTTACTGTACGATAATATTTTTAACCGCTATCATTTTTGCTGATGTCGATAATTGGCCATTGGTTTTCCGCGCAAATTTGTTTACATGAGAATAAACCGCAACTACGTTAGATTTCAGAAAGGCACGCAATGTTGCTCTCCCGCACCCCCCTCCCCCCTTAAGGCAAGACGAATCTGTGATCAGAGAGCGACATCTACCGGTTAGGAAATGAGTGCAATACACGGAGAGCGTATGCGTCAATAACAGTGCCTCCACACACACAGGTGGAGATGTGTTAGCTCACGAACGTATTCGAGGCTAATAGGACTCGAAATGATTCAAAATAATTTGCTTTTTATCACATTATTTAATGGTTGTTTATTATAGTGACCGTAGCGCAACTCCGCCTACCTCGCGCGAACCTCAGCAAAGGGCGGAGGCATTTATACTTGCCGCATCACATTCTTTGCAGTGTTGTCCGAAACGATATGTGGTAGTATAAAGAATGACCCTCAAAAACAGGGGAATTAACATTTACCTGACCAATTTTAATGTTGCTTTTTGTTTCAGATTTGACAAGTGCTGGAATTTGTTCGTTTCACAACAAATAACTATCTGACTGAACAGTTCTCTTGTATTACGTTAACAAATATTACGTTAGCCTCTTGTAATTCCAGGACGAAACATGAGAGAACGTGAAGATGTTAAGATTGGGCGTTTTGAAAATAAACAACCATTAAATTATGTAATGAAAAAGTGAATTATTTCGAATCATTTCGTCTATATGTATAAATTTTTTACTTTATTAATTTTAACGTGCTGGGAAATATTGAAATGGACGTTGAAAGTGACGTACAAGTGCTTGAATTCCACCTTGTTAAGGTGTATGAACCCTGCTAACATGACTTTGTTCACTGTGCTGTGATCCGGCGCGCGTGAAGTTACAAAATTCGAGAGGTGCACGACCTCGCGAATCGACAGTGCGCGAGGCCCTCGCGCACGGGCGGAGCCACCTCGATTACGTCATTTGCGCCGTGCGGACCTTTGCGCTGCTCACGACGTGTCAAGTATAAACCAGGCTTAACTCGCTATATACTCAAAGAGATGCTGCCGTTAAATACGGTCGAAAAGAAAACATTTGTAAACATGCTGCAAAGATTTGACAAGCAGTATGAACTGCCAGAGAAAACGTACATCTTCCAAACTGTCATTCCATCCTTATATAATGAAGTGAAAGATGGCATTCTGAAGGAGATTAAAGACATCTCATTTTACTCTGCCACTACAGATATGTGGTCAAGCTCAAATATGACCCCATACATGAGCTTTAGAATACATTACATTACTGCAAACTGGTGTAATTGTATTATTATGCTACTATATTATTATTGTGGCACATTGTCTTAAAGCTCTTTTGGGGAGCCCAGAAGCAAGAAAAAAATCTATAATGGCACTTTAAAATGACAATATTATCGCAATAATTTCTGGGACAATATATTGTTCTGAAAATTGTGTTACCGTGACAGGCCTACTTATTACACATGCTATAACAAAGCAATACCAGGTTAACAACAGAAGCCACACAGACCTAATGCTTCAAACATATAAACATATACCTAAATCTTGTTGGGGTTAATGTGATAACACTACAGTAATAACACTACAGTATAACAGCATATGTTATGGCTGGTATACAGTTTAAAGCTTTAAAATGCTGCTGATGTGCACATGCTGACCTTCTACAAACAGACGCCTTACTGTCTGCAAATGTTCGGCTACAATGTAAATATGGCAGTGTTCCTCAAATCGGGCCAATGGGGAGGGGAGATAGGCGTTTCTACGATGTACCTGGTGACTGTGTGATCATGTGTGTGTGTGTGAATGAAGCAGCTGAAGACACACCAGAGAGATGCCAAGACTCCAGACGTCGGCTCTGATGTCATAGTCGGGCTTACTCGGATCTGGAGGGTCTATTCTCTCAGGCTGAAAACACACGCAGAAGTAGAGTGAGAACATGTATAGGTGCGTGTGTGTGTGCGCGTCTGCGTGTGTGTGTATCTCACCGCCATGTAAGCCGCGCAGCCTGCACTGCGAGTCTTGGCCTTGGAGTCCACGAGGCGTCCACTGATGCCGAAGTCACAGAGTTTGATCTGGCCTTTATCGTCCAGCAGGATGTTGGAGGGCTTCACGTCTCTGTGGATCACGCCATGTTTCTCCTTCAGATACAGCAGAGCATTCACGATCTGCGGAGGAAGTGAGGCGCAGGTTCACGTATGGATCCTGGCAGGTGTGCTAAAACATTCCTGTTTGTAGGTTGGAGGCGAGGAAGAAGAGCAGGACTAAGGCTCACCGCTACGGTCATCTTTCCCAGGATGCACTCTGGTATAGGGCCTTGAATCCTCTTCTTCAGCTTTTCTGCACACGTCCCCATCAGCTCCATCGCAATGAACACGTCCGTCTAAGAGCACAGCATTGTGGGAATAGTAGTTGAAAAGCAATACCCAATACTCAATGCCTGTTTACTGATAAATGAGTATTTGATATACAAAAAGGAAATAAGATACAGGAAGATAATTAAGTCGTACGAATATATAGAGCGAGAGAGAGAGAGAGAGTGTGTGAGAGAGAGAGAGTGCGAGTTCTCTCACATTGGTGACTATAGCTCCATAGCACTGAATGATGTATGGGCAGTCATGACTCTTCAGAACCACGTCCAGGTCCATCAGAATCCTCTTATTCTCGTCTTTATTACCCGTTCTCCGCATTTGCTGTAGAAACACACACGGTGGTCGCACTTCATCATCAAACATGGCCTAAAACACCATCGCTTGTTGTTCACATACACCCACACGCTCACTGCTACTCGTAATTAGGAATCAGTGTTTAATTACTGGCTTTAGTTAAAGGCATTGTAAATCAGTAATTAAAAGTCTCTCTCTGTCTGCATGCATAATAAACTACACAACTACCACGAGTGCTCTCCTTCTATTCTCAACATTAATCACTCAGCACATTACAAGTTACATTTTAGAGGAGATCTTGGTTTTCCATCTTATAAACTCACTTCTCAAGGATTTGACGTGCAGTATAATAATTAAGAATATATAACCCGTTTAACAAACAATTATAATAATAATCAAGAAAGATGTATTCACCATTATAAATTCGGCACGTTTTTGGCAAAAACCAAAGAAATGACAACATGAGATGTGGCACATGTGCACGAGATGAGGGGGTCAGATTTTCCGGGGTCAGATTTGGCAGGTGACCCGTCCGGTGCCCACACGCGTCAGGTGTGCTGCGGCCGCACCTGCCTGTGCGCTCTCACCTTGACGGCGATGATGTGGCCGGTTTTCTTGAAGCGCACTTTGAACACCTGACCACAGGTGCCATTGCCAATTTCTCCCTCACTGATGAGATCAGTCACCTCTGCAGGGTACCGCTGTAACACACACACACACACACACACACACACACACACACACACACGAGTTCATATGTACTGGGGGACCTATTAATAACTTACCACAGTTAGTTACTGTACCTTCGAGTCCAACCACTCATTCCCATTCTGGCCTGATCCCTGCGACAGAGAGGACGATCTCTGTCTCTGGGGGGGGGGGGGTGTTTGTCTCACCTGGCCGTCCATTTTTAGGTAGCCTGTCTGTTTCATGATCTCCTGCAGCTTCTGGTCTATTTCGGCACTGCAAGAACAGAAACATGTTTACTCTAGAGTGCACGGTGGGAGGAGGAGCGCAGGCGCTCGCTCGTGTGTGTGTGTGTGTGTGTGTGTGTGTGTGTGTGTGTGTGTGTGTGTGTGGGGCGTACTTCTCCAGGCTCTTCTGCAGGCCGTATGGTGGGGTGGGCAGCGTGAGCATGTGTCGGGGTCTGCTGGGGTACGAGTGATGCTGGGGTGAACTCTCTGATGACGACGAGCGGCTCCCCCCGTCATTAGCCAGCGGTAACTGCAAAGCTGGGGAGGGAGAGAGGGATAGAGAGAGAAAGAGAAAGAGGGGGATAGAGAGAGAAAGAGGGGTATAAGGAGAGGGACAGAGAGAGTCAGAGACAGCGCCTATTTCTCAGGGTGTCCAGAGAGAGGGGACAGCTCATGCGTGAGGATGTGGTTTCATTTTTAAGTTCTTGACCAAGGTGCAGGTCAGATGTCAAAACGATCATGTGTGTTCGACGAAGTCCTTGAAATGCTGAACCGTCGTTGTCTGCCTCAGTCCCCCAGACCCACCACTCCACACCGCCACATTTTAGAACCATATTAGCCACTTCCCAGCATGCACCTGGGCACTATTAAGAGCGGAGGGCCGTGCATGTTGCTGTTCGAGTCAAACTGTTAATGGCGTTCAGTGTTACGGTGATCTGTGGCCACGTCAGGCAAACTCTGCCACCATGAGCTTCCAGCAACACGGGAACGTGAGCGAGCTGCACCAACTGAACACAACGCAAGGGGAACAAGACGTGAATTACAGATAAGTGTACAGGAATAAAGAGGGCGGGATAAAGAATGGTGAACTTCTGACATCCTCTACTGGAGAACCGGTCTGTGGAAGAGACGTTAGTGCTGGTTAGTGAATGCAATCAGGCGACACGACTCCAAGACTCCTGCAGAACACGCGTGTGCCCGTACACATACACACAGAACGCGCGTGTGCACGTACACATACACACAGAATGCGCGTGTGCACGTACACATACACACAGAACGCGTGTGTGCACGTACACATACACACAGAACGCGCGTGTGCACGTACACATACACACAGCTTTAGAACTGTCAGCCAGTCCGAGAACAGAAAGACGAACAGACAGAGTAGTTCAGGGTGGAGAAAGGGTCAGGCTAGTTTGAACCCAGCAGCAACAAACCGCATTACACGCCCCGTGTGGTGTTAGTGAGTGTGTGTGTGTGTGTGTGCGCACGCGTAAACACACAAAGGCAAAGCCGTGCAGTTATAGCTACAACATGCACAGTATCTGTTGTTCCACTGAAACGAGTTAATACATTCTCCAATCTCCCCCCACAGCTCTGCCACTGACACTCACTCAAGCAGAAGAGATGGGGTGGGGTGGATGAGATGGGGTGCGGGTGGATGAGGAGACACGTGAGTGAAATAACGCACGGGCCAGAGCCAAGGGGGCGGGGTCACGCTGAGCCGAGGGGGCGGGGTCACGCTGAGCCGAGGGGGCGGGGTCACACTGAGCCGAGGGGGCGGGGTCGTGTGGATCCGAGGCAGGCCGACCCCAACGGCTCCAACTCACCCCAAGGGACCTCAACACGCCGTGTTCATTATTAAGCGCCACGGGGGCAAAACGAAAGTCTGTGCGGATGTTTGGAGGTGGTAAGAAAGATGGAGTGTGTGTGAGAGAGTGAATGAAGGAGTGAATGAATGTATGTATACAGAGAGGGGGCAGAGAGAGACAGGGTGTGAGAGAGAGAGAGAAGGGGGCAAATAGTGGGGGGGGGGGGGGCAGAGAGAAAAACAGAGAGCAAGACAGACAGAGAGCAAGACAGGTCAAGCAAGAAGCAGGCGAGACAGAGATACAGAGATGGATAGCCGATAGAGAGATGGAGGGGGGGGATGAAAGAAGGGGGGGTGGAGAAGTAGAGAGTGGGGCAGGAGTGGTTGGGATGGGGGGGTTGGCAGGTTGGGGGAGAGAGGGCTGCAGTGGCAGACGGTGACTTGGTGAATGGTACCTGCACGCTGGGAGGGAGCTGGAGCAGGACTGAGCTGGATCACGATGACTAGATACAGGAGAGAAAAACACACGCGCTCATTACTGAGAGAACACACGCGCACGACCTCGCTACACACGCACACGACCTCGCTACACACGCACACGACCTCGCTACACACGCACTCTGCAGAAACTACAGAATTACAGAGACACCCCCGTTTGTAGACACACTGGCAAACCAGGATGCGCTTAACACGCTCGCGTAATTTGGATCAATACTATGCAGTACAGCAAGAGAAACCTTAGCCAATTTAATAGATCGATTTAAGTAACTTTCCAATACACTACCACGCACGTAATCCATACTCAACAAGAAAGAACCGTTCATAACAGCACTTCAAGGCAAGAAATGCGTGAACTCTGAACTTAGATGTTAATAAACTAGTCCAATAAAACTGTCCCTAGTGTTATGTAAAATGTTTAAAGAGGCTGAATCTGAGGAGTGCCTCGGAAAAACAAGACCATTCATTCTTGTCCCACCTCGAAGCCCAGTTCTCATTCATCGGTCTGTCTCCACGTCCAGAGTCGCATTTCGCAGAGACAAACAGGGAGTGCAATTGATTGCACACACATTACAAAATGTAATGAAACATTTTTAAAAGAAACATTTAAATCCCGAACAAATGAGTTTAAATGTTAAATGTGACCACACAAAAAAGCCTATTCGTAGGCCACAGAGTAAGGCACAACTACTGGTGATTCAAATACAGATGTACAGACTAAGACTGTGCAGTAAATGGTAATCCCGTGTATAATATGCTTTATAATGGTTATGTCTAAAATATCAAATCATTAAGCACTAATGACACAAAAAAGCAGGCATGAATGTATTTTGTTTAACGCAGAACTACATTTCTTCAGTAATGTTTATAGTAATATAAAATTGAATGTAAATATCAAATTAACTAAATGCAGCGCATCTATCATTCAAATTCATATAGTTTTTTTCCTAGTAGCATACAAATAATGTCAATTTCCCCCTGGGATTAATAAAGAGATCTATCAATCATATCAAAGGCTTATTTTAGATCAGTATTCTCGCCCTGCGACGTTTGATATGTACCACAGTGTTACAGGACATCACAGATGAGTAATGTGGTTTATCCAGGTAGTCCTCTCAGGGTTGACCCATCACTCCATCCACACCAAAACACGCATCACCCCTCCATTCATTTAATCCAACCGTGAAACACTTGTATCCTCTGACCATTAGTTACAGAGGCTCGTGTAGTATGACTATGAGTGCTGTGATGTTGGTGAAGAACATAAACCCCAAATGTGCTGCATGTTGAGATGCTGTCTGTGCAGAACTGGCCAACACTTGTTTTGAAGGTGCATTGTAATTTCTTATTTATGAACTTCACTGACTAAACCTGTACTGTGTCCCCAAAACAAGTATTCAAGCTTGGACGACAACCTTTCTATTTCATGAAGGGGGTGGGGTGGTTTTTGTTTTTCTTTTGCCCTTAAAAGTCTCATCTGAGCTGGGTTATTAAACCAGTCTGTCCACACGTCCAGTCTCCGTGAGCTAACGTTAGCATGCGCGCTAACCACACAGGGGTTCGTGACCCACTGGGTCGTCCGTCCCCCCCAAACCTCAAAATAATTGTGATTTAACGGCACGCAACCAAACAGAACCCATTTTTGATTGAGTAAAAAAACAAATGAACCAAACAAAGACACCCAGGAGGGATAACCACGGCCACGGAGCCAGACAGCGGTGTCATGTCGAGTGGACGAGGGCCCCGGTCCGCTTTACTGGGCTCAACGCGGCCGGCGAGGCGCCCGCGGCCCTCTGAACGAACACCTCGCGCTCGTGCGGCGGGAACGCGCTTTAGACGGGAGACGCGCCCCAAGTTCACGCGAATCTCCGCCGAGAGAGAGAGTCGGTCTGCGTTTGTTTATGTAGCCTGTTAGCTAGCCGACTCCTCCATTACACCCCCCCCCAACACACACACACACACACACACACACACACACACACACACACACCACCCCCTCGTCTCCGTCCGTCAGCCCGAACAACATCCCCGCACACACTTACTTGGCCGCGGACACGACCGTTGTGGGCTCATGTCGATGCTGAGGTCGATTCGTCTTCGCGCTTCTTTGTTTTCCTGCTTCAGTTTCTCCTCGATTCGGGAGAGTCTCTGTTCAAGCGACGACATCTTGAAAAATTTAGCACCACCGAGCGACTCCTGCGGGGACAACAGCACCCCCTGGCGGCGGCGGCGTGCGGCACTGCGCCCGTGGTGGAGGACCTGCGACAACAGACTACAGCACCCCCTGGCGACGGCGTGCGGGACTGCGCCCGTAGTGGAGGACCTGCGACAACACACTACAGCGCCATTGCCGTCAAATAAAAACCGGCGTACCACTTCATTTTCATAGACGATATCGAAATTCACACTCAACATTCACACTGAAAACCTCTTTCAACTGCTAAACATGCGTCGTAGCTATAAAGCCTTTATACACAAATAGAAACAAACATTGCGGTCATTCCAACAAGCCTTTATAAATAAAGCTCATCTCAAATGTTTTGTTTTGTAATGAATCCTACAGAGAGTACACAAACGGCAGCCAGTCAAATAGAAAAAGTCTCGAAAATAATTGGAAAAGGGAACACGCTTTGTTTTTACGTTAGCTGTCTGATGTTGTGATAAGTGATGGACATTAAGGTTTAAAGGTAAAGTATATACTAGAAGTTGTGCTACGAGTTCATCACAGTGTGTTTATGTCTGTATTATATGCAACGAGAATTAAAAAGTCTTCTTTTTACGCAAAAAAAAACTTTACCAGCATTTCCAAAATAGGGATTTAAAATAAAAATAGGTTAAAATGTACTAAAATAAAAAAATACATGTTCAGGACTGTTTAATTTGCCCTATAGGCCTATCCCTGCCTAGACCAACGAAATCAAAAGCAAAACTCCAAAAATTGAAATCTCATCCCATTCAAATATGAATCAAATGAAAAAAGATATTTTTCCATTGTGTATCAGACACATCTTATGACATTACTCATTAAGAGTTTCAGTGTAGGAGTGCCGACCATGGTTGGCCATCCGCCGAACAATTGAATAGCTTGAGTCTAACATGACCAGGGAACAGTCCATCTATTCAGAGGAGTTTTTTGCAGACCTTAGTTTTGAAGGATTTAGGTTTTGTTTCTATAACACACATATGTTTAGCACTGGACCACATTTCACCATGAACCATGGTTTTACATATTTAAAACCATTCAAACCCATAATCTTAAACTGTGATTTCGTATTCTGTTTTATTAATGGTGGCCAGTATCAGAATAGGATCGAACCAATTCAGAGGGTATTCAGAGTTCTGTTGGTATCTGGAGTCAATTTCCTTTAAACATTAAAGCATTGCTTTGTTTCTGCTGTTTGCAAAATCTAAAAACCTTTAGGATAAACAGAATATGCAGCATTAGTTCATAATTTTTGCAACCTGTTTCCAAATTTCTCACATCACATCAACTCAAAACATACTTCTCAGTTCTTATGACTAACATGCTTTAAAAGAGACAAAACAATCATCTCAAAAGGACAGAATATAAAGTTAAGGCATTTTCATTCCCAGTTCCAAACACGTCACTAGCATTCCAGAATCACTGGATCCAAACGCCTCGTCAGTTAATGAAGGAAGAGGCTGTTTTCTTTGTCAGGCTTCAGTTTGTGAAGGTCTGCAAAGTGAAGGACTGAAATGAAACACAGTAGGAGATGGTCTGGCAACAGCTACGTCTGACCCGCCTGCGTTTAAAATCTGAAAGACATTCATAAAGCACTGTCACACTGTAAGATCTTTAGCCACTCTCTTCACGTACCAATCCACATTATTGTCACGTGATATAGGTTCGTTTTAGATTTGTTGTTGTTTTGCCTCCTCCTTCTGCATAACTGTTTCTCCGTCACAGTGCAAACGCTCCACGCGTCCAAAGTCTCGTCAGACTTCACTCCGGTATCCCGAAAAACGACATTCTCCATTTTAGCGGAGTCACAGTGTAGTGGTGATGATGGTCAATCCTGCAGCCTCACTGGCATCACAGTGGGTGAAGAAAAGAGAAGAAGAAAAACAAAAGAAATGGTCCTAAATGACCCCTGCGTGGGTTCAGCAGAGGTCAGAGACGTAGTCGAAGTCACGGAAGCTGTCCTGATCTTTGCGGGTCAGCACGCGGGGCTCACGGGGGGGGCGTGAGAGTGGGCTCTTCCGCCGTGA